>NW_009223263.1:10608-15277 GCF_000690835.1 Fulmarus glacialis | reverse complement strand
CAGCAGGAACGGAAACATCCCTGGGTTATCAACACTGTTTTCAGCACAAATCCAAAACACAGCCCCATACTAGCTACTGTGAAGAAAATTAACTGTAGCCCAGCCAAAATCAGCACAGAGGTACAGGGCAGCTCCATTCTAAAAAATTAATAGCTATTAGTGGCCTTGTCTTCCCTCTCCATTTATCGCAGATTTCTGTGATCTCACGTCAGGATATACTTTTTTGGTTGGCTGGTTGTGTGGGTTTTGCCTGGTGGTAGGATGCTGGGACAGCATCCAAATGGTCTCACGCCGAGTCCTCTGCGCCGATGTTTCCAAGGGAACCGAAGCCCAGATCACATTCCCTGTAAAAGCTGGCAAGTTTGGGGAGGAAAGACCTCCCGCCAGCGAGAGGAGCGGGACACCTCTGGCCTATGGCATCGTCACAGGTACAACAGGGTCTCCACTACTGTTTCCAAAGCCTGGCGGGGAGAAGGGAGGTTATACATCACCTCCCCTCCCACCAGCCCCTCCCGGGCCTGCACCAGCCCGGTACAAGCCACGTCTTTGGAGGCTCAAGCTCCCCCCTGCCGTGCCGGGGTTCCCGTGGCACCCACCCTGCACGGGTGCCTTGGGGCCTCTCTGCCCTCTCTGACACGGCTGTGGGCTCCCTACGCAAAGGGCTGGACGTCCAGGGCAGCTCTGTAGAGAAAGGAGGAGGCTGAGGCACCGGAGCATCGCCAACAGAGGCTGACGAGGGAAGGAGAACTTTGCTCTTCACACATTTCCTTTGCTGGAGATGTCTTTTTGCCATAAACTCCCAGTGTGCCCCTTTTTCAAAAAGCTGTGGCCAAACTCCTTGAACACAGGGCTTTATGGAAAGGCAAGGAGGTCCGAACCCTCCTGGACCTGTCCTTCCCACTCCAGACATCAGCTACGTGGGTAGTCACAGACATAGCCGGGACCTTTGGGGCTGTTCCTGCAGGTACATCCTAGGAGGCTGCAGCGCTATGCTGCAGAACCGTGGCCAAGCTACTGCTTTAGGAAGAAAATCTGGGTGCAGACACATTTGCCTTTCCTGGAGGAAAAAGCAGCCCTTGGTGCTGCAGCTCCCTGTCAGCAAAGCCCCTGCAAGCAGGGGCTGGGAGGGCGGCTGCGGAGCAGCGCGCCGGCGGACGGCGGCTGCAGGCGTCTCCTTGAGGCACTGCACTTCTGCAAACAGAATTTAAATGGTGCACTGCACGAGACGCCCGTGGAGAAGCAATGATTATGGCAGTCACTGTTGCACACTGAGCGCTGGGAGAAAACGGGACTGCACTCTGGGCTGTAAATCCGTCGTGCTGTACGAACAGCAGCTGAGAGCCCCTTGGTGCTGTGACTGACTCAGAACTGCCCTCTGCCTTCATACAAAGGCTGCCTTGGATATTCAGCCTGAATTATTATTTTAAATGAAACAGAATAACAGAACATTATTATTTGTTTCCAGTAGGCAAAATCTCTGGCCAAGAGCACTGTGTATCTCTCTTCTGTGACCTTCCAGAAAAATTCAGTGTTTTCCTCGCCGGAGAAATAGGCTGACTGGAGGCAGGTCGGACAGCGGTGACTGCAAGCATGCTGCTCCCCCACGCTGCTCCTTACAAAAGCACTGCTGCAGTAATTCCCTGACCCTACTCCAGCCCCAAGTCTTGCATGCCATGGACACCATGGCTGGTGCTCTCCAAGCGGCCGGAGGTCCTGACATGCTCTACCTCAAAACGCCCCAGGGAGGCTTTCCCTGCCGAGGGCAGGCAGCTTCCCCCCAGAGACCACAGGACCCCCCCCAGCTCCAGGGCAGGGCGGCTGGCGTCAGTCCAGAAGGACCCCACAGCAGCTGGGTGGCAGGCAGCGTCCCCACCACGCTGAGCCGCCAGTGCTGGAGTCGTGGTCCGGGAAGAGGTCAGACACAAACCACTGCTCCTCGCGGTAGCCCAGGGCTACGGGAAGGTTTGAGAGACCCACCACAGCAGATGGAAGGTGAAGGCGACTCTTCTCTCTTTGTCTGAAAGCACAAAATGAGGCACAGGGCTGATGTAAGCAGAGAGCTTGGTGCTGGCTGCTCCGCGCCGGGCTGCAGACAATCTCCTGGCGTGATGTAAAAAGAATTGCCAAAGTGACAAGGCATACGAGCTGGTTTTGCATAGAAATAAATGTATAATGTTCTGAGGCAGTAATGTGATAGCAGCATCTGTTGTACTCAGCACCTGCAGCTGCAATAAAGGACACTGCAGCAAGGCATCTCTCCAGAAGACGCTGACACAGGCTGGAGGAGCTCCATCTCTTGTCTTCCTCTGGACTGGACAGGCTGCTGAGACACTGACTGGAGCTGGCACCACAGCAGCTCACGCCAAAGTTGCCTTCGTGCATCAAGCAGCATGCCAAGAACAATCATTACTTCATGATTAGGAGACTCATTTGGTTTTGGAAATGCCTCTCCACACCTGCAAAATAAAAGTATCCCTAGAATTACAGAGATGAATATGATGCAGTAAGACATTTGGCACAACCTCCTGCAAAGCTTATGCCAGTCTTCAGAAAATGAGCTCACTGTGCCATCTCTTCCTGGGCTATTCTGAACAGCTCTGCATGGCATAACCATTCTTAAAAGTATCTTTCCCTCCAGTTAGACAAACTACTTGGCTGATGTTTTTAGCAGTAGCTGGGAAAGGGAGTAAATAGCTTTCTGAGCAGTCTTGTTAGTCCAGTGTGCGCTGTATGAAGACGTTAAGGAATTGCTTAGGATGAAAATACATCTCCGATGTGAGCAAAAGAGAGACTGGCTCCTGCTCCCCTCCCAACACACTCCTATATGCTCTGCAAGACCCTGGCAGGAACCCAAAGCAGAGGCAGGCAATATAGCATGGATGAAAACTCATCTCTGCTGCATGTATGACATTTGCTTCCTTGGGTTCACTACATGTATTCCAGTTGCTCCTGTTTATCAGCAGTGTAGTAGTCCAGTCTTTGTTTCTGTTTATTTTAAACCAGGCTTCCTCCCCTCAGTGCTGTAAGACATCACAGGACTGTGAACGTTGCTTTAAGTGTCAGAAAACGATTTAGCAACACTACAAATCCATACCTCCTGAACGTAAGAGCAAGGAGGAGGCTTGCAATATGAAATATTTAGGGCAGCACTAGGGGTGGGTGGCATGGTGCACTCTGGTGCAGCACGGCCAGTACGGTCACGGGTGTCAGTCCAGCCACCTGCCACCCCAGAGCGATTAGCCGGGGTTGTGCCTGGCCCTGCTGAAGGCCGGCACTGTCCCGCACACGGCCGGCTGTCGGGTCTGCACCGGGAATGTCTTTAAGGTCCAGGCTGCCAGGGCAGGGTAGGTGGGGAGGGGGACGCACCGTCGCTGAGGAGTAAATGCCCCGAAGCCACCGCAGGGAGCGGGGAAGCTTTGCCCCTCTGACAGGGCAGCTGAGGGCAGGGTACAGCCCCAAGTACAAGGAGGTCTGGCTGGCTGTCCATGGAAGGGCAGCTCATTCACTGCAGGTACGGAGGTGGCCAGTCTGTCTCCACATACAGACCAGATAGAGCTGGGAAGGAGAGACTGGATATACAGGGGAGACTGGGATGCCTGATCTGCATGTGTCCAGTTACAGCTTGACTCACTTGACCTTCATTTAGGTTCCTCAGTTACAGTCTACTCAGTTTCTTCCTTTATTGATCAACCCCGCTTCCAGATTAGATCAGTTTTGGCTCTCACACTCCTCTCTTTGGCTGCACTCATGCTTCTGGGTTTTGGAGCTGAATTACAACCATTTTTTCTGGTTGTTTTCCCCCCTCCCATCATCCTGGAAAGTCCCATGGCTAGCAGTTACTGTCTGTCACTATCATGGTGGCAATCGAGCCCTTACTTACATCTCCATTTGTCCCAACAGCATTTAAGGAAGGCTAGGTAACATTCACAGTGCATTTGCATAACCTTAAAGCCCAAAGAGTCCAGACAATGTGCATTGGGGGGCAGGGGGGGAGGACGTTTCTAAGGACATAAAGGACAGACTTAACCTTTCTTTTTATTCCCTCCAGAGTGGTTGAACCACTGGTAATGCCCCAGGGTGTTGCACCAACTCCGTGTCCACGTTTGGGGAACACAGGTGAAGAAGTTCACTTCCAAACACAACAAAGTTAGTAACTTGGTGCTGCTGCAGACAAATGCAGATGCCCCAAATGAAGGTGCAGGTTGGTGGCATCAGACATCCGCCCACCAGAAAGTGCGCGGTCGCCCGGGGGCCAGGGCTGGCAGAGGAGCTGCTCTCCCTTCCCAGCAGCGGACTGCGGCGGGTCACCAACTTGTACAATGGCGAGCAGCCTGGGCTGCCGTGGTGTCCAGCAGCTGGAGGTCCCGCTGCCGGCGGTGGAGGAGCCTACCTGTGTGTGAACCTCACCTTCGAGCTGAGCCAGCTCCAAGGGAGCCGTGAGCCCCTGGGTGCTGCTACCACTGGGTGCTGCTACCACCTGTGTGCAGCAGCGCCTGGGTGCAAGGTCTGGCTGCCGAGGGGCTGGGAGACCATCTCAGAGGATGGGTCAAGGCGCATCCGTACAAACAGAGCACCAAGGAAGGACAGTGGTCTGAGCAGGGACCTGAAGGAGGGTCACCTCCGCTCCCGGCAGCTCTGGCACTGCGGTGCTGGCGGTGGCGTGGATACC
>NW_009223263.1:3606-10570 GCF_000690835.1 Fulmarus glacialis | reverse complement strand
CTGCGGGGATTGCGCAGGGAGAGGGGATGGCACCCGCGCTCTCTGGAGGAGCGAGGGTCCTGCCAGCGGAGCTATGCCCGGGAGGGGGAAGCCCTGCCAGGCCATGTGCAAGGAGCCGGCACCAGCCCCCCAAGGCCAATGTGTTCAGAGTGAGAAGGACGGAGGTCCCAGCCCCAGCCAACAAACAGCATGATTATCTCCTGGCAGTACGCCGCTAACAACAGCTAATTAAAAAGGATATGGATTATCCATAAATGAAGCAGAATGCCCTGTATGCATAAAAACAGTGTGAATAACATCTTCATCACCTCCTGTCCGGCAGCCAGGAGACCTTACACAGGCCTTTCTGGGGCCAAACAGCAGCTCCTGGCCCTTTCCTGTGCGTCACACCCCAGCTGGAGATCACTGCCTCCGCAGCGGAGACACCGGCCCTGCGATCGCCGCCGGGCTGTGCCATCCCTCTGCACAGCGAGACACCGGAGCACAAGTCACTGCCCTGAGCAGAGGGAGAAACAGCCTCCGGCTGCTGGGGAGCAGGTCTGCTAGAGCCTAGCAGCGATGTCCCCAAATCAGGGACACGCAACCCTCCGCAGGCACCGCTGCAAAGACAGCTGTGCACACTGACAATGTGCGTTTGCCTATACAGCAACGAGCAGTGCGCCCATGGGGCAATGAGAATTTGGGGATTAATTTTAACATATAAGCAAACAAACAGACCCCAAGAGGAAGAATCCATCAGTAGCCACAGTAATGCAGTTTGCTGCACAGATACGTTTTGCAATTTTAAAACAGCATTTGTTTTGTCATGTTTCTCATCACCATTAGTACATAATGGGACACTGTACATCAGTTTAAATGAATTCATAATGAGCACTGTAGCAAGTCTATTGAACAGGAGATAAATAGGTGATTACTGTGACTCTGCCCTGATGGATGGGGTTGCTCAGGGAGTTACGTGCCATTTCCATAACCTTTTATGGAGATACCATAAATACGGCAGACAGAGTGACCCATTAGAAGCTGTAACCAAAAGAGAAGAGGACTAACTTTAAGGAATAAAACTCAAAGGGCTCACAATGCCAGATGCCTGCTGGCACAGATCAGAGAAGACTGACGCAGTGTGAAGATGTGATGTGAAGACTTGAGCCATCAGGACCCTCCTAAGGAAGCAATGTGAAGATGCCACAAGATAAGGGAGAGAAGTAAAGGGCTTAGGATTGGTGCTACAGGGCACCCTTGGGGAGGATAATGGACACATTCTGGGAAAGGTGCATGTGGTATGCACCTTTCACCCTTCAGACCTTTTCTCCAGGGCTTGAAGGTAGCAAACAAAAGTGAAATTAATACTAAGGAAAGAAAGGGCAAGAGCAGGGAGACACTGTCTATTTTTACACAAAGGTAGAGGAAATGGGGTGAGTGAGAATATAGCAATGGGAACTGGAACATCAGAAGGTAAAAGGATGGGAAGTGGCCAGAAATGAATGATTAATTCCCGAGGCCAGCACCTGAGTTGATGATACGGTCAGTGAACAGGGCAGTTGCCTGACAAGCAGGGGAGGGAGGGCAGGCAGGAGGGAACATGGAAGTGATGATTCTGTACTTCTGCCAAGAGCTGGGGGGCATCGGCCTGCGGGGACCTGAAATTCTGGAGTGGCATGTGAGGGCTGGTACTTTGGGTAGAAGGAACACAATGGAAAAGTTATAATGGCTAGGACACAGTCTGACCTACTAGCATGAAAAAAGGTGGTATGAGTAGGAGGTGCTGGGGACAAACTACTCCAAATCAATGTCAGCTGTCTGTGCCATTTAAAAGAAAATCATTTGTGGTATCTTAAGAAAAGACAGCAGCACGTTGCAAACCAGGAGTCTATAGGAACTACTGTGTAATTAATATGTGCAATATGTATTGCGTAGGACAATAGTTCCAAGAAAAGCACTCCACAATATGTACGTCACATTTCAAAGCATCAGAGGAGTCAGGTAAAGCTGTCATTCAACTATGTACTATGCAGGACAAAGATAAAATAAAGAAAAACATTCCAAAGTGCCCTCTAAATACAAAAACCCTTCAATTTCAGACAGCTTAACAGTGTTTCATTGCAATTTCAAAGACACTAAAACATAATCAAAACCGCAATTCAACTGTGTTAGAAGTAAGAAGAAAGAAGGACAGCTCCTAGAAAGAGCTTGGCTGACTCATTTGCACTTTTGTAGCAGCTGGAGAGCTGATATCAAATTCTGGTAGCAATGAACGCTGTGGGACAATACCCAAGGAAGCAGAAACATCAGCTCAGCCACACAGCAGGGACATGCCTCGGGGAACTGTCCAGTGCCGGGGAGGAAGGGAACTCAGACCAGACATAAGGTCACATCATAGAATCAGAGAATGCTTTGGGTTGGAAGGGACCTTCAAAGGCCATCTAGTCCAAGCCCCCTGCCGTGGGCAGGGACATCTTCAACTAGACCAGGTTGCTCAGAGCCCCGTCCAACCTGACCTTGAATGTTCCCAGGGATGGGGCAGCTACCACCTCTCTGGGCAACCTGGGCCAGGGTTTCACCACCCTCAGTGTAAAAAATTTCTTCCTCATATCTAGTCTGAATCTAGACTATCTCATCCTACTGGGTGAGATTTTTTTCTCATTCAAAATTTTGTAATAAAACCACTGAATTGTTTGCTGTGCTGTAGTGCTCTTCCACTGTCCCTCTGAGGTGCTGAAGTGTTGCTCACGTAGCTCTGACAGGGAGGGGTGCCACTTCTCTGGATATGAGGAATCCTGACAATGTGGCATGGACGTTCTCCTGCCTCCGGTAAAGAGCAGCACTGGAAACACGTCAGAGAGGTTTCGGGTAGGGAACAGTGGGCCTTTGTTATAGAGCAGGGATGGTGTGTGTATGAAGAGAGACCTTCCTAACACTGGACAGTGTATCATTGTGCGAAACTTCAGAGATGGGGAACAAATGGCACAAATGACAGCGTGGACCGGTTGCAGGATATGTGGCGTAACCACTGGTCCAAAGAGTACGAACCATGTTATTTTGGAAAACAGCATGGGCAGCATGGAAAACTTGAAATCATGAAAAGTAACTGGATTGAGTGATCATGACTTGAATCAGTGTGCCTAAGGCATGACTCATAAAGATACACTAAGAAATCACGAGTGCCATTGTACAGGCCTCATCAACGCCCAGAATTTTGTATATAATGCTAAAATTTAATGTCTGAGAAAGACAGACTCCCACAGGAATGAAAGTGGAGAAGAGCTGTGATCGTAGCCAGTGAATGGCTGGACTTAATCAGCCAGAATGTATGTAACAGAAGAGTTTATGCAACAGTCTCCTGCGAGGAGCGGGGGTGAGCTCCCTGGCCAGACCCAGCGTGGATCCTGATCTGCGCCTCAAAGGCACTGGGTAATGCACCTTCCCTGAGTGCAGCAGGGGCTCAGACCAACAATCTGGGTGCTTTCTTCTGGTTGAATGCCAGTTTTCCCACAGCAGGGTATGTCCCGTATTCCCAGGACCCACCTTGCATAGATTAAGGGCAACGAAGCTGGTGAAGGGTCTAGAGACCAAATCTTATGAGGAGCGGCTGAGGGAACTGGGGCTGTTTAGCCTGGAGAAGAGGAGGTTGAGGGGAGACCTCATCGCGCTCTACAACTACCTGAAAGGAGGTTGTAGCGAGGTGGGGGTTGGTCTCTTCTCCCAAGTAACAAGCGATAGGACGAGAGGAAATGGCCTCAAGTTGCGCCAAGGGAGGTTTAGACTGGACATTAGGAGAAACTTCTTTACTGAAAGAGTGGTCAGGCCTTGGAACAGGCTGCCCAGGGAAGTGGTGGAGTCGCCATCCCTGGCAGTATTTAAAAGATGTGTAGATGAGGCGCTTAGGGACATGGTTTAGTGGGCATGGTGGTGTTGGGTTGACGGTTGGACTTGATGATCTTAGAGGTCTTTTCCAACCTTAATGATTCTATGATTCTATGATTCTATGATTCCTGCAGCACTTTTGACCACAGTTCCTGTCCTGTGGTAGGTCCTGCACAAATACAGCTCTAAATAAACATACGGTGCCTGATGGAAGAGCAGGGTGATGGGGCAGAACAGTCTGACTGCAAGCCACATGCCTAAGCCCTTGGAGATTCAAAGGAACAACAGGACACAGCACTGCAATGCACCAGCCTGCTGACTGTCGTAACAGAAAAAGGTGTTCAAGCAGATACGGAGACAGATAACAAAGTTGCCTCTCAGAGCCTTACTGAATACGCGTCCCGAGCTAAAGGATAGTACAAGAGAATCACAAGAGAGATCGCTTGAAAGGTTGGCAATGTGGTGCTGAAGACTGCTATCATGAGCCATTTGAGATGGGAGCGCGCATCTCACTAGCGAGGGAGTGACAGACAGAGAGGGGACTGGGTGCCAGGAGCCTCTGCGAGATGACAAGCAGCTTATGCTTCATATGACAGAGAAACAGGCTCCAGTGCAGCGATTTCCAGAGAGAGATGACACAGAGTAACACAGAGATCTTTGCAACAGCTTTCTGACCAGACTCTCCTGGGCCAGGATTGCACATCTCAAGGCAAGAGAAAGGGATGTTGAACAGACGTGAGAGATAAGGAAAGCTTCAGCTAGAACCTGGGCTGCGTGGATGGCCACTGTCTGCTAGAGATGTGACAGAAGAATCCTCCGAGTTTGGGTGTGGGAAGGTGAGAGGACAGAGCCGTTCAGCAAGAGGCAGGTCTGGAGCAGAGCGTGCCTGTGAGTCACCAACCGGCACGGATGAATTTGCCGCAGATGAGGTATCACAGGGCTGAGGGCGGAGGGAAGAAAGCTGGTCTGAGGACACTGCACCCCAGAAAGTTGATGAAAAGAGGAAAAGTATCTTCCAACAGACCTGTTTAGGAGACAGACCTGTAAGAGGACAGCAAAGAGGAGGCAGAGCTATAGAAGATGAAGTACCAAAAAATTTGACATAAAAGAGACTGCCTGACAATCTTCAAGGTGGTTACAGTGGGTTGTAGGGTCCTATCAGCAAAGTCTGTCTTGACTTTTGTCATCAAACACAGATGCTCCCCTGTAGACAGCTGGTGCCTCACACATGTCGAGTGTTCAAAAATGCCACCCTGCCACTGTTTCATGCTCTGGTCTCATGAAGGAGTTTAAGAATCTCCCTCTCTGTTCTTTAGAGAATAATTCTGTATCCTTTACAGGTGGCTAGGAATGCCATATGTAATGTGTCCTTTAAGTATTTGTTTATTCTTATTTGAGTGGAACTTTTGATGTAGGTCTATCCATTACTTAAAAGCCCATAAGTTGGAAAAGGATGAAAGAAAGTTAAATGGTCTGTATCATATCATTCTGTACAGTATTTGTGTATGCTGAATATTTCATTTATTCTGTAATCTGCAGATGGTTTGAAATTGAAAAGCTGGGCTATTCCAGTGGCAGCCCTTTTGTTCTTGGAATGAGCTTGGCTTATTCAAGCAAAGCAAGCCAACACCTGATTAATGGCAACATCTATCTTTAAGGAAAAAGGTTGTCATTAGACTGAGCTATTGTGCAATTCTAAAATGTTTTAACATTGTGCTTTACATGGCAGGAGCTTGAGTGGGTTTCCTTCTTCTGGTGAGATCAAATCAAGTCTGGGGGATCTTCACTGCCCTCTTGGTGGGGTGGGGGGAGCCCAGGAGCAGCGGCAGCAGGGAGCAGAGAATAGCTGTAAGTGGAGACCCTCCTCACAGCTGAGTACACAGGGCACCATCGAGGACGCTGGTGGAAGAAGGGCTGGACCCAGGGCACCTGTCTAGGGAAAACCCAGGTGCAGCTTGCCTAGAGACACCTGCAAGGGCAGACGGGTGTGATGCTTGGCCTCAAAAGAGTAATCCTCCGGGCTGGAAACGAGCGCCTGGTCAGTTAACAAGGGAAGAGAAGAACAACGTGAAAGAGAAAATACACCAAGGAGAGGGATGATGGACTGGGCCAGTATGTAGGAGCATGGGGCCACAGACAGCCCCAACCCAGCTGGAGCAACGCAGCGCTGCCATTTCCAGGGGTAAATCCAGAGCAGCCCCTCCTGTTCAGAGCTGCAATTAGAGGAGCAGGGCCGGCTCACCCTCCTCTCCTGGCCCCGGGAGGTGCAGCTCAGCAGATGCTCCGGGCAGAGGCAGCAGAGCCTGGCTGCCGCTGCACACACAGCACAGCCCATCGCTAACCCTTCCTGACGGGCTCGGCTTCTGCAGCCTTCCTCTCTAGCCAACAGAACAACGACAACCAGTCCAGGGCAGAGTTTCCAACTTTTTTCATACCACAGCACAACTGGACCGTTGTTTCTGCTAAAAATTTCTAAAGAAGTCATTTCTCAGCAGCGGATTTCCTAAACCTGAGCTCCTCCTAACATGGCCGCAGCAGGGGAGCATCTGTGGAGCAGCAGATGAGTTGCCACCCGCCCTCAGCGGGGTGTGTGCCGAGGCAGGGGTGTCCTCCGGCGGCAGGTCCCTGCGGGCAGCCCAGACCCCAGCGGGGCCCTGCCTGCGGCACCCCGAGGGGTGCAGGGGCTTTGGATGGCCGGGTTCCATCCACCACAGCACTCCCTCTGATCCGAGTGCTCAGCCTTCAGACTCTGCTTTGGTGAGAACTCCAGTCTTTACTCACTGGAATATTCCTGGAAATCTGCTGTTGTTTCCAAAATACACAGCTTGCCTGAGATTTCCTGGAAAGGCAGGAGGAGAGTGTAGGTTTAGAGAACAAGCTGTACTTTGCTCTTTCCATATGCAAAATGGTTTGTGACCCTGAGAAAAACAATTGAACAGTGGACATTGATGAAGATATTTTAAAACCTTTTAATCCTAGTGGAAAAAGTTATATTATTGTGCTGGTTTTGGCTGGGGTAGAGTTAATTTTCTTCACAGTAGCTAGTATGGGGCTGTGTTTTGGATCTGTGCTGAAAACAGCATTGATAACCCAGGGATGTTTC
>NW_009223263.1:2685-3183 GCF_000690835.1 Fulmarus glacialis | reverse complement strand
GGGGCGTAGTTGCCAGCTGGGGTTAAACCACAACAATTATAGAGGATGAACAAATGGGGGTTTTTCCACAAGTGATTTTTTTCTTTTTTTTTTGTTTGAACAAGAAACTTCTTGCTTTTTTATTTTAACACAACATGCAGAACTTAGCCTTTTTCATTACGGTGATCAGAAATAGAGTTAAAATTCAGCATGAAAGGGCAGAAGATTAATTTTTCACTGAGAAAATGTGCATATCCCAACGCACCAGTGGAGGCTGCTAAACATGCCAAGAGCAGCTTTCCAGCCAGTGCAGCACTGAGTCCTTGTCCATGGACAATGCTGCGGCTCTCAAACACACTTCTGGATGCTGGGGCACAAGCTGTCAGAGAGGAACACAACCAAGAGCACCATCACCCCCACCTGCTGCAGGGGTCTTTGGAGAGGGAGGGGTCGGTATCTCCACCTGTGTTGCAGGAGGTGGCCTCCTCTCTAGCCGGGCCCTTGCACCCTGCGGCAGCC
>NW_009223263.1:0-2619 GCF_000690835.1 Fulmarus glacialis | reverse complement strand
CAGGCAGAGCCACAGGGAGCCTGTCCGCGTGGGCTGGGACCGACTGCCTTTAGCCTGCACGTGTCTGAACCAGCTCTCTCACCAGGGTGCACGCAGCATTGCAGAGGAAGTCTCTCCTTGGGCAAGGGGTAGAGTCAGGGATCCCATCTCCACCAGGATTGCTCCTCTGGACGCTGCGCGGAAGCAGACAGTACTGCCACGTCTACAGGCGCTTCCCCTGGTTTCACAAACCAACCCAGTGATCAGCTCAGCATCGTTTATCTCTGCCCAGCTGAGGAATCCTAGCTTCCAGGAGGCACATCTGTCATTAGGCCTAAAGTACCGGATTTTGCAGTTAGGTGATGAAAGAGAACAGCACTACCACCTCAATCGCCAAGTTTGTGACATCTTCATACTAGAGATGATGTTTCAGGTTGTGAAATGGGCATTCCCTTTCTAAGCAAGAACTCTCATTCTGTTTGTCCTGAAAACTGGTGTTCCTCCCAAGGCACTCCATGTGAGGGGCTGTGGACAGACATGACAAAGTGAGAGGCCAACACTCACAAAGATTTGCAGTCCAAATAGACGATAATTAGGCAAAGACTGAAAAGAAAGGTGTACAAAATCAAAAGAGGGATGAGGGGAACAAATGGTTAGGAAAAATTACTATTTGTCTGTCAAAACCTGTCCATTTTGCCTTTCTCACAGCTATGGGCTGAGTTTTCAGGCTTTTTGGAAGCAGTGAGTTTTAAAGAGCTTTTACAGGATTAGTGCAATGCAGGAATCTGAACAGAAGAGACTGAATCAGGGCAGATGGAGTCTGCACGAGAAGAACCCGAACTGGCAAAGACAGACTTGGTACGTCCATTCTGACATATTTATGATAGAGGGAAAAGAGGCTGCAGAAGTTGCATTTTCCACCTCACAGGTTTTACAGGATTTTAGGCAATGTCCGTTGGATTTTACTGAGTGGAAAGGACTTGTACATCTTTGATTATTGCAGTTTCTGAGAGACAGCTGCTCAAATCTCTTCAGACTCCTGTGTTCAGAAGTCTGTTCATAATTTTTCATGCAAGCTGTTGAACTTCAGCTAAGGTGAAAGTACATATAAAAGGGAACAAAAGTGTCAGCTAGTGGGAGATGGAGTCAGTAGTTTTAGCAGTAATCAGATAAAAGTGCAGTGGCCAGCGTAGGAAGTGGCATAACCCTCTCAATACTATAGTTCAGCTTTTGCTGGACCAGGTAAAACTGGAAGTTAAGAAAAAAGCCAGAAAACAGCTGTTTCTCACTGGTTTTAACTCCACTGATTTCTGCAGAGCTAGCATTACCTTAAGTGAAAATGCACCCTTAAGTAAAGGTGAAATACAGTCCACAAGGAAGCATAACTCCAAAGGGAAAAGCTAACCATACGCTGCCTTACCAGCAGTAACTGGCTGCAAAGTGCCTGCCCTTCGATCTCTGCACCATGAGGTCGCGGACTTCTCCCTGCTCATTCACTGACCGGTGCTGAGCTGAACTCGGCAAGAGCGGTACCAACAGACCTCGCTAACGGAAAGCTAAGCTGTCCATTAAATCTTACCTGTTGTGCTATAGACATGGAAAAATAAACTTACAAAATAAAATCACTATAAACCAATTTCCCACTGGCGATTTTTTTTTCTGTATGGAGAGGAAACTAGCTCTAGAGAAGGGAGAAAGAATGTTTAAGTGTTGATTTTAACATGGAGAAAAATGGGATGGTAATTCATTTTCAGAAACACTCTTGGTGAAAGCCTCCGTCATAGTCAGACAACACTTACAACAAAAAGCTGGGCAGAATGCCACACCACTCATCAGATGCATGCTTTTCTCAGTCTCAAGGGTACGAGCACACAGAATAGACAGAAGAACAAGATAAAAACTTCTCTACAACCCCATGGCCAGACTGTGTCCAAAGGGCATATACTCCTCATCTCCCTGCAGACCCACAAGTGCTGGGGAACATCTCACAACAACAACCACGCCGGTTCCCCAAAGCCCTGCACACCGACGCATCCAGGAGCGGGCTGCGGGCCAGTGCCGTTCGCTGGACGTCTGTGGACCAGACCGAGCTGTTCAGTGGGCTGCATCTGGCCTGCGGATTACGCATTTGCTGTTCCCGATTTGTATAGTGTTTTATTTCATTCTACACTATGTTATTTTGGTCCTATTTCTGTAGGATATTCTGCATTTAAAAATGTCATGTTTTCATCCCTCGGTTTTGGAGTGAGAACAAACTGGAACTGGGATCCCTGCTCTAAATGTAAAAGCAAGGCTCATTTAACGTCATGAGATACTTTACTTCTTAGCATATGGTAAACACCCACAGCAGTATACAGCCTTTTTCATCCAGGAGAGCACGCAACCGCCTGACAGACTCCGGTCCTGTTTTAGCTCCTCTCCCCAGACTCCCCAGGCGGTACTCCACAGGCGCGAAGAGAGCAGTCAAACGTCCTCAGGTTCTTGAAGTATGCCTTTCATCGCCTAGCTTTCTGCGATTTTGTGGAAAGGCAGTGGTCTGTTTGTACTGCCACAGCCGTGTAAACCCGGAGGGGCGGCATGTGACAGGTGAGGCCATCAGCCGTGCGGGGTGGGACCTAAGTACGTTGTACCGCTAATTAG
>NW_009223262.1:492-1441 GCF_000690835.1 Fulmarus glacialis | reverse complement strand
GCCAGCTCCCTCAGCACCCTCGGGTGGATGCCATCCCCCACCACGTGGAGGGTGGGGGCAGAGGTGTTCGGTTCCCGGCTCAGGGCTGGGCGGCCGGAGGACGGAGCAGGCTGGTGTCTGCCCAAAGCTCTGCCCTCGCCTGCGCAGAGCTGACCCGGCCGAGTGGGGACTGGGAACAGCGGCCTGCGCCTTGCTCTTGCTTCTGTGAAGCAATACGGAACAAATCTTGGGGCTGCGTGTTTCTGACATCTGTGAAAGCAGAAATACGTTCTAATCGGGCGTATGGCGTGTCCAGGGTATGTTCTGGGGCGGAGGTACTCCCGCAGCACCCGCTCCTGACAGCGAATGGTCTTCAGTCCCACGGCTCTCCCTGGGCAGCTGGTCCTGCAGCGGCACGGCCGCAGCGGGCGGTGCAGGCTGTCGCGGCAGGAGGCAGGTGGATGGGATCTTTCCTGCTACCAGCAGACTTGCTGGTTTCAAATAAGGATATTTAAATATGGACAGATGCCCATAACCCAAAGAGGTGCCTCTCCCATGCCAGCCTTTTTCAAGGCTGGAATGTATAAAAATGTAGAAGAACGATTTTCAATTTTTTCCTTTGCAAGTAGCAAACCTTACGATGACTCGGGATGGAGCCGGGCCGATCAGCAGATCTGGCAAGGATCGGGGACCTGTTGCGGTCTGTGCGGGGAGGCCAGCGAGGTGGCAGGGATGCTGCAGAGGTTGGGCTCTGCTTGCCCATGTGTAGAGCTGCAGGGCACCGTGTTTTCCCCTTCCTCCCTTACCCGGAGCACAGGAACCCCGCGTGAGGTTTGCTCAGTGATGTGGGTGACTCCTGGCCAGACCTCGGCCCCAGGCAGGGGGGGTTTCCACCCTGTTCCCCAAGCCCAGCCCCTCTTGAAGGCTGCTTTCCAAAAAAATCCTTTTCTATGTTCTCCAGGGGTGGGAC
>NW_009223262.1:0-280 GCF_000690835.1 Fulmarus glacialis | reverse complement strand
GTCCTGCTCGTCCTCTTGAATAAGGGAAGGGCGTTAAGCGGATCTGGCCTGCCTCTCCGGTTTCCCCAGGGGAAACATGGAGGCTTGGCCACCACCCTGGCCTCACCCTGCCCATCTCCTTGCTGGGGATCAGGTGTTGGACGGGTGCTGAGCCGGGGCAGGGTGAGGGCTGGGTGCTGCGGGGAGGGTGGCCGGTACCTGCGGTGGGTCCCCCTGTGCCTGTCCCACCCCAGTGCTCGGCTCCAGCTCCAGCTGGGGGGACTGGTCCTCCTTGGCCCCC
>NW_009223261.1:0-4357 GCF_000690835.1 Fulmarus glacialis | reverse complement strand
AACCTTAATGATTCTATGATTCTAAGGGACAGACCTACCGGAACTAGAGTTATTCCTACCTGTTGCTACCCATGAGACATAAGGCTTTATGGAAAGAAATCATCAGGTGATGAGAGTCTACATGCACCCTGCAGTTCTTAAGCAGCAAATAATGTACCCACTCTTGCTTTCTCAAATAATCAGCCATTCATCTTCTCAAAGTGGGACGTAGGGTGGAACAGAAACTTTCAAAGTGAACTGGAGGAGAAACTTTCTCTGCAGGCTGTGAATCTCATAGAGGATATTCTGTGCTCCACACTTTTCCAGGCATTTGTTCTGACATTACTAGATGTTTGCAGAAAGAATGGCAAAGAGCAATGAAGAAGAATAGACTTTGCTACTATTCCCCACATGAACAAACACAAAAAATGTGCTATTTGTTGCCCAGAGGAGACAATGTGACAATTGTGGCCATAATGCAGCTACCTGGAAAAGGGGATTTTCAGTGTATATAGATGCTTCCTGACTTTTCAATTTCCAGCTGTCCTGCCCTTTGTTTTTAAAGAGGGCAAATCTGGGTATGCATTTCCCATGGAAGCTGGAAGGTCTAATAGATTTTATCAGCTGGCTCTCTTTTCTGGATAGTAATGCTCTGCTGGACTTTTGAAATCTATGTACAGACCAAGCCTGGCCTTTGTGTCATCATGTTACCAAAGACCTTAAAAGATGTAGCTTCCCCTTGAGACTGGGAAAGACAGAAGATAACATGTTCAGAGCCAAGGCTGATGCTGTGAAAATAGTTGTGCATTTAAGAGCTCCAGAAGTAGGTTTTTCAAGACCTGAGAAAGTAGTGCACATGCCTGTTCTTCTCTTCTCCTCTCCTTATAGTTTGACCTCTGCTGACACTTGTCCCTGCTTTGCCATCTGTGGCTGAGGTTGACTTAGTGCTCTGAACAGGGACGAGGTGTTTTTCAGTTATTGAGGAACTAGTTTTCCATGTGTGTGGCAATTATCCACAAGTAAGAACACAGCGGTTTACAAAACGGAAGAAAGCAGGCAGTTCTGGATAAGTAACAGCTTGGACACCTACCCACTTTGCATTAGTATCACATATATCCATCAGTAATAAGTCCAAAAAAGGCCTGTTGTAGTCCATGAAGGAAGTGGAAGATTTCTCAGTCACAGTGAAGAAAAGTCCCATCTGAGGCAGTCACTGGGAAAAGAGGATGTTTCTTGTTTCTTGTCAATTCTGATGTCTTCCAGCAGTCAAATGCTGCAGAAATCCCAGAAAGCAGTTTGTCTTGGCTGTCATTTTTCATTGCTGGTTGGCAGAATTTGCTTTCACGTTAGGCAAGCAAAGTCTCTTCCTTTTCTGTCAGTTACAGACAGTTCCTGAGAAAAGACTGTGAGCTAGGACTCAAGTTTGCTACTAGTGAAGTAGATACGGATGTGATGTGAATGGGACCAGAGGACTGTGGTAATTCACATCAGCTAAGGACCTGGCTCTAACTTCTGCTTTGGCTACCTGGGGAGTTTCAAATTCAGTCAGTTTGTAGGCAGGACTTTTACTGAATATACCTTTACACAGCCTGGTGTACTTGTTTCAAGTGCAGGTTTCAAGTGCAGATATTCAAGTATGCATATTGAAGTGCTTAATCCAGGTTTGCCACTTGGTGCTGTCTTTAAAGAAAATACAACTGTATATATATCCACATTCCTAACCCTACAATGAATTTAATCTCAGGTTCCTCCTTTTCCCCTAACCAAAAAGGATGTCCTGGCTGCATTCCATTCACTCACTTAAACTGGGGCTGATCACTGATCAGAGAAGCTGCAGCAGGCCAAGATGTAGCAGGTGGGGGAAAACAGGAACAAGTGGACAAGATGCTAGGTCTGCTATACTCTAGTATCAGGGTGGAACAGCATGGCTAAAGGGAAGGCATGTCCGTGTCCACACTGCACCTTTCTTTTCCTCAGCAAGACTTCTGTGCACAGGCCACGGAAAGCTGACTGACCACATGCCCAAAAGGTTTAATAGCACAGCAGTAGAGGCTGGGCTTGCTGCCTGTCACAAAGGAGATTCTGAGAGGATTATAGAGTGGGGCTGCATTCTGGACCCCCACAGAGGTTCCCGGCAGACCTGCCTACTACAACTCCTGGAAAAAGCATCATATGTGTGTAAGTCTTCAATGAGAGAATCCAGCTTTGAGGGACAACTCTTGCCACCAAAATGAACAGGAAAGAATACACATATATTGATCTTTCAAGACTGCAACTTGAAAGATCCTTTAATATGTTAACCAATTTGTTTATCACCCTTTCACACATTCCCTTATGAAATGCCACTTTGTCTTTTACACTGACTAAATAAAACGTCATCAGTGGGGGTACAAGAGCTTGATATCCTTTGAATTCCTGATCCTGAGTCCAGATGGTTATTATCTGAGAGTTACAGGGTTCTATTCCATGAACTTGCTTGACTTAAAGTGTGGAATAGCGATTATGTCTTTAATTGGCATTAATTTTCCACTAATGATAATGGAGCCTGAATATTTATGTTTTCATTGAATACAAAACCCAAAGAAAATTCTGTCTCATTGCAATCTCATGTATTCATCTGCTGCTTTCCCAGATTGACCTGTGCTGGGAAGAAGGGAGGAATGATCCTTACATAGTTACAAAACTACAACAACATACGTGTTCCTTTAAAAAAAATACTCTAATTGCTGCCTTTCTAGTAACAAAAGAATGGTGGAAAAAATAGAATTTTCCTTTCATAGGAAACACTGCAATTTCCTAATTGCATTATTGTGTGAATCATAGTGAAAAGCCAAAGCATTCCCAAAATATCAGAACTAAAGGGTAGATCATTTATTTTGCAGTACATGCAAATAAATAGTAAATTAAGTAAGGAAATAAATTCCATCTCAAGTTGTTGGTATAAAAATTATTCTTTTTTAGAAGTAAAAATAATAACTGGAAGAAAAATAGAGAGAAAGGAAATAAACTTAATCCATACTTTCCTGCAGAAAATTTTTCTTCATAGAAATGGGAGTGATTCAGTGACGTAATTGCCTTTTTTAGCTGAGAACTGGACTTAGGTGACCCCAGAAACATCTCACAGTTCTACATTTTTATATATATCTGGCTGAATACCATATCTAGCTAGTCAACAGTCCTGCATGAGAGACTGGTAAGAATAAGAAGCTCTAAACACTAGTTGTATTCATTTAATGTTGTTGGGAGCAGCATTAAATTAATCAAAACCAATGTAAGTCTGCTCTCATCTCTTACATTAGTGGTTAGGTGACACACAAACTCTTGAAGGTATCCTCTGTCCATTCTCAGACTATTCAGCTGGCAGTCTGCCAGGCTGATTCTGAGCTCTTGGCCCTCTGACGACACGCTTCATGGGTTCCAATATCTTCTAGCTTCTAAATTATCTCTGTTTCTGCTGCACCCATCTGAGCCCCTTGTGTGTGGAGCAGTATAGAGCCATATCCTGCTATGCTAGACATTCAACTTAGACATAGAAGGAAGCTTTTAAATTTTATTTTATGGAGGGTTCTCCACTCCAGCAGGACTGAGTAGCACTATAAAATGCAATGGAATCCTAGCTGGCAATGCTTTAATCCAAAGCACTTGCTAGTGCAAATGACAACAAATATTCTCAGGAAAAAGTTATAGAAATAAAGATGAAAAAGAGAAAAACTCCCATGAGACCTTGTCAAAGCCAGATTTAAAAAGTAAAAAGATTACAATTACAAAGGTATGAAAAGACACAAATTACAAAGGCTAAAAGAAGTTCCAGCATGCCCTTCTCCTCTTTTGCTTAAGATAACAAAAACATTTCTTACTGAAGTTATTTCGTAGGCACCAGATCATTGCTCAGTCTTACTGGGATCCTTTGCAAAGATCTGGAGACTCATGTGTGTCCCGTGGTTTCACCCCAGCCAGGAACTAAACACCATGCAGCCGATCGCTCACCCCCCACCTGCTGTAGGATGAGGGAGAGAATCAGGAGGGCACAAGTGGGAAAACTCGCAGATTGAGATAAAAACAGTTTAATAATGCAAATAAACTGAAGTAGAACAGTAATAATAACAGTGATAGCAACAAAAATAACAGAATATACAAAGCAGGCGATGCACAGTGCAACTGCTCACCACCCACCAACTGATGCCCCACGTGTTCCGAACTGTGAGAGCCCCCCCTTTTCCCAGACCACATTCCTAATTATATACTGAGCATAATGTTACATGGTATGGACATTGGCCAGCTGGGTCAACCGCCTAGCTATGCTCCCCAGCCCCAGCTTCCCCCGCACTTGGAAGAGCATGGGAGGACTAAAAGCCCCCGGTGCAAGCACCACCCAGCA
>NW_009223260.1:11244-13958 GCF_000690835.1 Fulmarus glacialis | reverse complement strand
TTAAATTTTAAATATATTTTAAATTATATATAAAATTAAAATGATGTGTGTGTGCTATTCTACCATCTCCAAACAGAAAAACTGTTGAAAAACAAAAAAAACAAACAAAACATAAGTAGTCATTTGATATATACAAGTAACATTCCTGTGTCACTGTGGGTTTAGGCTGCATAAGTAAACTTCAGGACGAAAGATGCTTTTCAAGTGTCAAATTCTCTTCATTTTATTTTGGCATATAACTGTCATTACATATCTTTAATTTGCATAAATATGTGTTTGGTTCTGCCATATCTGTGACCATTAATACACCACTTCTTTGGAACAGAGCAGTGAATTAATTCAGAGTAAGACTGATTTTTAAGGGAACCTTTACAAAAAACTTTGATTTTACTGTATAAGCATATTGAAATGTCAGTATTACATTAGTCGAGCCACAGAAAAGACCATACTGCTAACATTTAAACTCAAGTTTTTTAATACAGTGTTGTGTTGCGTAGCATTTTGGTGTGGGTCAACAGCTGCTCCTGTCACATGCTAAAACAACTGTGAGCTTTAATGCAGTGAATCGTTTTTTTGCCAGTAGCCTTGCAGAGGGGCTCTTTAAGTTTCTTTTTGGTCTAGTTGGCTTAAAAAATGCAACTACATTTCTGCACACTTTGCAATTCCTCTCGGTTTTATTCTTTGGTGTTCCTTTGGTTCATTGTTAAAACCAAAATTGGTGGGATAGCTTTCAAAGAGCACTTTGTGAAAGGCAGGAACATCTCAACACTGGTATCAATATGAAATAACTGCAAGAGGCTCTTTAGCATTTCAAACAAGAAAATTTGAGAAGTATACAGTTTGGATCTCTGGGCTAGAAGACCAATAAAATCTAGGTTTTTTGGAAAGGCAAGGCAGCCAGAAGGAAATACATTAAATTTGAATGTGAGAAATCCTGAAGAAACAAAGTCCAAGGGTCAACACAGTCTTCTGAGTTAAGGGAGTACACTGCTATGCTGGCAGAGTAGTGTATGTCTCTGATGCCACTACACACAACCTGAAGACTGGTCCCTCCCTTAGTTGAAAAAGCTGTGTGAAATATTACAAAATTCATAGAATACTCTTATGAACACAGAAGGAAAGTCTTAGGCTCCACATACGTGACCACAATATGTACCTTAACCAAGTCTAAGGTCTTGCCCTTTCATAACACCCATTTTAGAGCCCCTGGCAGCAAGCATGTGTAGGAACAGACAGCAAGCGCCACTTACTTGCCACAATTACCAATGAAATTGGAGTCTCAAAAATAAATTGCATCTATGCTCAAAGGCACAAATTGACAAGGCCCCTTCTGTGAGTCCTACATCTGTCTCTCACATGAACTAAGAGAATCACTCTTAAAACAGAAAAAGCATTTGAATGTTATATTGCATTTCCTCAATCTTATCCAGAGGTGTGCTGATAGACCTCACAAAAGATTGGCAGCAAACCTAAATTTCAGCGTATCACAAAGGAAGCTTAGAAAAATTTTTGAAAGAGTACAAAAAAATAGTTAAGCAAAATATTGAGCTTTAAATTACTGTTTCTGGTAAAGTATGAGAAGTTATAGTTATACTATACTGTACTGTACTGTACTATACTATACTATACCATACTATAGTTCTAGTATACAAACGTACCTTATACAACTTCTTTTTCTTCAGAATTTTGGATAATGTTGCAGTGATAATATAAATTGATGCATTCTTCTATTTTATATCTGGAGTTTTTTATATTAGCAGAAGATACACCTGTTTTTCCTCAAAGCAGAAAGTCATATAGGCAGACAGTGAGCAAATGTAAGTTTTAATCAACTCTCTACATTGTAAACTATGGCAAAACTTTCTAAGTGAATTTGACAGATTATGGATTTTAATCATATAAATGTTGTTGAGTAGCTTAGAAAGCTTTACTTCATCGTTCTTTTACTAGTTTTATAGCAGAACATTTGTCTTCAAATTTATATATAAATATGTGACTGGTCTGTGTGATTGATTTGTCTCTCTTTTTTGAATGCAGCTTAAAATGTAAAGAATTGATCTCACTGTCTCTTGAAAAGCAAAAGTATAAGGAATTCAAGGTGGCCAATGTTACAGACAGATATATAAATACTACACTCTCTCTGAAAAATTGCACATTTGTTTTGGATCTCTTTGATGCTTCGCTCTAGTATGAAAGGCTTCCAAAAAGAAAGTTACTTTTATATAGTGAATACATGGAAAGTGTGACAATGTGTATATCGATGGTAATAGATGAAATATTTTATGAGTCGTAAGTCTCTTTAGACATATAAAACCATACTAAAGATTAAGAGATTTTTACAAAGTTTAGGCAGAAGTTGCTGGATATCAGAATCACAAGATAGTCATATGCTGGCAGATACAGTCATATCTCACTTTCATAACACTAAATGCAATATTCCAATCTTTTACTTTAACAGGAAAAAGATCAGTTGCAACAGCATATACTCTTTGTTTCATGGTCTTTTTGCTAATGAGACTCCGTTTTCAGCAAAAAATCTTTTCCTTCTTTTTTTTTTCTTTTTAGTCATACAAGATAGAAACATGTGGGTCTTTGTTGGAATTTTTAGAGAGTAATTTTGGTGATTCTCAGAGCTTTAGAATGAAGAAGTCACAAAAGAACTGCCAGTCTTAGACACAGTTTGTCTATATTTTACGAGATTCGTCCAATACACC
>NW_009223260.1:328-11223 GCF_000690835.1 Fulmarus glacialis | reverse complement strand
TCTTTCCCTTCTTTTATTACACTTTTAGGTCTGATAAAGGCTGGATTTCCTAAGTGTGATGAGTTGTTACAATCACACAGATATTACATGATTTGGAATTCATCCGTGCCTGAGTACCCTGGGACTGCAAAGTTCATTTCACGTAACTTAAAAGCTGAGAGGCACAATTAATATGAAGTCAAATGATTAACAATGTGATATGCTATACAATTTTTTTCATTTAAAATTTCACATATAACGGCTACTAACAAAGGTGCTATTGCCAAAATCATATACAAACGTAAGTATGTCATATCTTAACTATACTCATGGAAGAGAAGCTTACAGGTCTGTTTAATTTGTTTACATTTGTCTATTTCTTTCTGAAGACACAAATTAGAAGGTCACCTTCTGAACATAGTTATTTTATTGCAATGTCCATTTCATACTTTCCTCCAGTAGTGTATATGTATGGATTTTTTTACATTACAATTGAAATTATTCATTTTAGTGCCTTGAGACATCAACCTTTATGTTTCTTTGCCCACTCCTTCCCTTTCATTTACAGCTGAGATTGGCAGTGACTGAATAGCACATTTTGCTGTAATCCACATAATCAGATGCTATGTGCTTCTCCTTGAATTCCATTTGTTTTCTCTTGGCCTCCATCTTGTAAAGCTGTAAGTGTTATGTCCTGATCTCCGTGAAATCTTTTCCTCTTAATGATTAATGATGACATGGCAAGATTAAAGGAAGCATTTTTGAGATGTCAGTAAAGCCTTTTCTTTTGGCATAGAGATGTTATTCTTTCTCATTATTGAATGATATGATAAGTAATGTATGATACCATACATATGCTTTATGCCAATTTGGGTGAATGCCTTCATAACCCTTTAAGACATAGTAATAGATGAGGAATGAGAAACCACATAACACAAATATTTCTAAGGCAGACTTGAAAGGTAACTGATCCAAAGATGATTTAATAAAAAATGATGGAGTGAATTACCCAACTGTAAAGGAAGCAAAAGAAGGTCCTTCTCCCTTCTGGTCTCCCTCCACCCTCTCCACACTCTTCTTGGCTTTAAGCTGTCTGTATTGCCAATATTCCTCTGAGTGTGTCAATGTCACAGCTTATGAGTGACAGAAGTAGTGTACTTTGGCAGAGCCAGATGTGGCTGGAGGTACTTTTTTCCTCTTCTTCAGTGAATGATTGACTTTCAGGTGGAAATCCCAATGTGAAGATCATGACCACCCAAACATGTATCTACACCTCTAAGAGGCAGTTCACCACAATATATTTGTATTTTAGCACAGGAGGGGGTGGTTGCTGGCTTTTGCTGTGTTTGATTATGCTTGGCAATCAGTTCTGTAGACCTTCAGTTTAACTTTCAAGGAGCTCTGCAAAGTGACTGCAAGTTATTTTCTGAGATGGATGTGGTTTGGTTCAGTGCTGCCAAGCAGACCACATTTTCGTATCTTGACTACAACATGGAGTTTACTGAGCAAGTCTTGTCTTCTGTACCCATGTTGTGCTTCCAGAAAAGGGAGATCTAGGAAATTTTGAGTGTAGTGACTTCTTTATTCCTGACTTCCTGTGCTTCAGTGACATTACATAGAGAAACTATAATTTTATGACAAGGAGATGAGTTTTAAAGATATAGCTTAAGTCCACTAAAAGTGTTTCAACTAAGGCTATTTCAGTCCATGCTGAAATTGCCAATACCTGACTCTTTAGCAAAGTACTGATTCTAGCCCCAGTATTTGCATTTAGAGAGGACTTAGGGACCATAAATTTGCATCTGACCCTGCGAGTCCTGATTATATGACTCACCCAAGTTACTTCATTTCTGGAAACCATACAATCTTTCATTGAAAGGAAGATGACAGGCTGTTTTCTGTCTTTCACTGCCATGATTCTGTCTTTGTAGACTCACTAATAATCCTAAAACTAATTCTCATCTATATGCAGCTAACAAATGCACCTAAATCAAAGTCATGCTTCAGAGCAGGACTGCTTATGATCTCTGGGGGAAGTGGCATCCAGACAAGAATGTTGAACATGACTTCTTACATATTCCCTGTGCTGGCCTGAGACAAGAATCTCTGTACATGACTAATTCATTTTCAAAAATATCATTGACCAAACAGACAGATTCTTCTTTCCTTTTAAAAATAGTATTTTAAGTGATCAAAGTGTGTCTATCACTGTGTCAGATAGAACAGGGCACTGCCTGAAGTAAACTGATAAAGGAAATGCACTTGCTGCTGAAGGCATGGAGAAAAACCAAGACCTAAGCTTCAGCTTACAAAAGGCAATGACCTGTCACATGTCACTCACCAGGAAATTCTCTTTGATAGGACAATGATAATAGATTATCCCATTCATTACACTTAGTGTTTTTCTACAGGTTTACTTTGGGTTTCAAAAAATAGAAGAAGCAAAACAGCCCTCATATATTATGAGAAGGTGAATTTAAATAAGTAAAGGCTTTAAATAAATAATAAATCTTAGTTGTTTCTCTCTGACAAGGCACTTGGCTGAGAGTAAGTATGTTTTCTCTTGATTGCAGACTGTCATGTCAACCTTTACATGGAGAAGAAGTAGCTGTGGTGATTCTTCAGCTCTTGCTGACCAGTGCCAGTTCCACATCACACCGTGAGATCAGGATTTTTTGTGGAGCATGGAATAAATCAGCAGAAACGAAACACCATCAATGTCTCATGACAAGCTGAGGTTTTGCGTGCAATACCAGAATACAGAATGTATTTGTCAAACGTCGCAGGAGCACAGCAAGAAAAGTTTGTATTATTACAATTTTATTACCCAGCCCAGGATCCCAGTCCTTAGTATAGGGGTTGGCTATGTAATAGAAAAGCTAGGAAGATGCAATGGTGTGGGCCATGGAGCCACTCCCTGAGGAGTTCATGTGTTAAAGTAATACAGTTGAAGTTTTCCTTTCCTGCTTAAAATGCCTTTTAAGGTGATCCAATGAACTGGGACAGCTCTTTCCTCTGATGAGTGCCCTAGTTTACCTCCAATCCAGCAGGCTCCAGGTACAGGCTATAACTGCAAGCCTTACAAACTGTCCCCGCAGCTGTTTTCTCAGGAGGAGAGGACAAATCCTTCTGCTCCCCACAAATAAGTATCTGACAAGAAAATTCTTCAAGGAGAACCACAGAAGCCACTTTCCTCAGCAGCTTCTTCCTTACCCCCTCCACACACACACCCCCAAATGGGTTTTTGTAGAGGGAAGGTGTGATGAAGGCAGCAAGAGGTGATAAGACACCGAGTGACAGGGTTTTTTAGCTGAATCATGCCCTTAAACATTCAGCCTACACATTAATCATTGAGTGACATCAAGGATTCACTTCAAAATTGGATCTGACTAGTGCACTTAATTTACCTACTGCACCAAACAGCTGTTCAGCTTCTGTTGAATTTGAAAGCAAATGTAATTAGTGCATGTTCACTGCTGCTTTCTCATTACATTGCCAGCCCATATCATTGGAACAGTTAATTACTGCAGAGACAATAGCTTGACTTACCTGATATAGTACATGATTATTCATCATTGATTCATTTTTTCTTCTTCACTGGTAATTTTGTTAACATCCCTGACACTACTTAACAGTGAATCCCCTTGATCTTTTGCATTATTATATCTGCTCAAATGTTACTCAAATTCTTCAGGTAGCTTACTTCTCTAGATTTTAACGAGAATGAGGTTTAACGTCCGTTGACGCTGCGTGTAACTGGGGAAATAACTTGATTATGTGGATTACAGCAAAAGGTGCCCATCTCAGCTGTCTTTGTACTTGGGGACTTTCCCCTTGCTCACAGACCAAAGGCCTGCTGATCGAATCGCCTTCTTTCAGCGGTGGCTTAAAAACAATACTGAGAAAAGGAAAGATTCTTCCATAATTAGTATTGTTCTCAATAGACCAACTCCACTCCTACACAGGTTCTTTTGATGGCTTTGAGTGTGGTTTTTTTAGCCCCCTGTGCCTCAATACTCCATCACTGAAATGGAGGTAGCTGACTTCCCAGCCCTGCCTACCAGATGTCATGCGTTCCTCTCGGATGCAGCCTCTTTTCTCAAAAGGAAGCTCTGGCTGGATGAAATGTGAGGACTCTACATTTGTCGGTGACCTTCAGGCTGGTGAAGGACAAATTGCACAATACATCTGCCAGTCCTGGCTATTTCTGCAGTGCACGTGCAGATCAGTTGGGCTGTGCTGGCACGGTAATGCACCATACTTCTCAGAAATGCCAGATTTAGTCATTTACTGCACATGTTCGATATTATTGCCAGGCATATGCAAAATAGCCTTAAGCTGTCCTGCTGCATCCTTCTCCCATCAAATTGCAGATATACCTGGCTACTCTGGCAAAGGAAGGTCACCTAAGTTGTTAAGACAGGTTTTAGTAATTTGCACAGTGCTGCACATTCATTTGTCATCTTTTTCATATGTGAAAACTTGTAACCGTTCCTAGAAGAAAAAAATGTAAAGAACCAAGGAAATGCATAAAAAAAAGTGTATGACAGTTTAGGATAGAGAAGCTGTGGAAAACTCTTAGCAAAGACACTTGAATAAAAAGGAATTTTTGAAGAAGTGTGATGTTCAGGGAGAATCTGAAGGAATTGAAACACTTCTCCTAAAGCAATTCAGGAGGCAAATAGTCCTGTCAGCTACCACAGCACTATGCTGGCACTTAGAGGTCAGTAAAGTAGAATTGAAAGGACTTCTCTGCCATCTGAAAGAGACTCCATATTTTTCAAAGGCTTTGCATGATCTGGGAGATCAATACCTGACATTTATTTGGTTTGCTCATTCTTTCTTCTCACAGATATGCTTCTCTCTTTTTATCTGACTCTCCTACATGACACTTTCTTATTATTATACATTTCACAAAAAATCCCTCACAAAAAGGCTGCATGAGCAACTAACAGTCCACAAACAATGAACTGTAAAACAATATCTGATCTCTACATCAAACCCATGTGGTATCTGGGAGCTGCATAGAACAGCAGATATTTGCTTTTACATGCCGTACCATTCAGTCTGACTTTCAGTAGGCTCTAAAGCTCTTTCAGTATTAGCTCTTTTTTTTTTTTTTTTTTAAACTGCCTTTGACCTCAAGGTTATTTTTGGGTGCTTCATTTCATTCCATAAAGAAAAAGTTTTCAAGTGAAAAAAATCACCACGTGGAACAGAGGTAATTTAGCAATCACAGATCAAGTTAAACTTAAGGCAAAGTTACCTTTCACCTCCTTAAGGAGCAGCTTCTGCAGCCTGCTCAAGTCACTGAAAAAGCTTGAACTTCACATTAAAGCAATCTACTCTGCATGGGGATAAATAAACTGGGGATTAGGCAATTTCAAAATAGGTAATTGCCTGAAATAAGCAATTTCTAGCATCTAGTATAGCCAGTGTTATCACCCACATAAATATTGACTCATTTATTAAGAGTAATTAATGAGGAAACAAAACTGCAATAAAGGAAAAAAAAGTGAAAAGCAATCTTCTTAAAGGTCCTGAAGGCCTCTCTTTTCTATATTCTGTGTTTGTCAATGCTCTAAACTGGATTTTGCAATGCACATTTTCTCTGCTGATCTTTAAAATTTCAGCAAAGCATTTCATAGTTATTTCAACTCATGAATTATGCAATAACACATGACAGGAGCAATTAATTCATATCTCTGCTTCACCAGGAGGCAGAGAAAAGAAAAACCTCAGCTCCAGCTTGAGATTTTTTTTGTCCAGCACACAATCTCTCAAAATGGTACCTCAGAGATTTACTCTGCAAAATGATAAGGATGCGTGCACAAAAGGTACAGGAGCAGAATGACTGAATTGAGGAGGAAGGACAAGCACACAGTAACGTGGCATCACCTTTTGCTTCTGGGGTGGGAAATGACGCAGCCTTGAAGGAATTTCAGGGCGCACATTCCAGCTGCATCTGCCTCCTCCTCCTCCCTCCGTTCCCTTGTCATCAGCCTCTTCCGGCTCTGAATTTTCTTCCAAACTTCAATCCACTCCAAGGCACTACTAATCTCCTCATTAATATTGCCTGTGCTTTAAAGCAGTAGTCCTGAGACCTTCTTAGAAGATAGGGAAATGCCATAAGCCCCATTTTAGAAATGAGAAACAGCAGCTGAAACACAAACAGGAGTAATCTGCTGCAGAACTGGGACTTGTTTCTCAGGATGAAGAAACATGAAACACGTTTCTCAGGGTGAAGTGAATCAAGCCTTAACCATAGAGTTACCTTTCATCTTGAAATCCTGCTGTTTGGACTCCTGCTCTATCTTGAGTGAAAAGGATGTAAGGTAATCTTCAGAGTTTTAAGGATGTGACTCTTCCGAGGTTCAAACATCTCTGCTCTTGCAATATAGGTTATCACATATACAGTGTCCCCACAAAATTTTTGTCTTCTTTACTGAAATAGGACCGGGCACAGAATGCTTGTTAGTTGTGATTTTGCAACAGGCCACCTCCTCTTGCAAGTCTTTATTACTTCCACTTCAAAAGACGTCAGCTGGTCATACTGGTTACTCATTCTTCTTCCTAGTGATGTTTATAATATGGGACTATATCATTTTCATCTCATCACCTGCCTCTATCACGTCTGCCATGAGGAACAGCGAGATATTTGGTATCAACGGTAGTTGTTTCCCAGATGTCATGCATATCTAAATTATCTTGAAGTCATTTACTAAGTACCTAGAGCTTTTTCAATAGCTGTGTGGATAAGACGATAGGAGGATAGGAATGGATAAGAGGCTAGGACCAAACTGACACAAAATAAACTGAGATAGATGATCCACAATGAGTAAATGAAGCTGACATGAAGTTTTAAAGAGAGGTGGTAGCAGTGGAAAAATCTATGACCTGAATTTTAGAAATTCACTGAGTTAGAAGTTTTGAAATTACACATAATAAAATTACAGCATAATTTGAGTAAAATACATCCATTTTTGTCTTCTTTTTTTCCCCTGGACAGATACATGTCAGGACATAATACACAGTACAATGCATATAACTTGTTAGGAGGAAAAGAACTGTTATAAAGAAGGGTGTAGATGAGGCACTAGAGAGAAGATTTGTCCTGTTTTAGTATCAGCATTCAACATCTTGGCAAATATTTCCTTCAATGAAGAATCAGCCTGATTTCAGGAATATGAGCTATGCCTGGATTAGCAGATGAAACACAGCCAAGGCACAGGATTACAAATGTCTACATTGCTTCATTTTTAGTGTTCTCCTAGCATGGCTTTGGACTGTAAGCATTAGCATCCTCTCAGCTAAGGCCTAGGCATCGTTCAGCATTTCACAAGCCTTTCTAATAGGCAGTTTAGCTGTAGCCACCCTGTTTTAGAGAAAAAAGATCAATTTACACATGAAGACATGAGTCAGTTGTGATGCTGAGCCTCAAGGCAGTCTCTAACCTCTTCCATGTAATGTATATATATGTGTATAACATATATATCTGTATCTATACATATACAATTTATCTGTGGCGATGCAGTCTTCTCAGTGTTATTATCCAGCAAATTACCCATAAACTCTGGTGGCAGTGGTCAGTCCAGGAAAGGTCTCTCTCTCTGTCTCTCATAGCAGTGAAGCTAAACGATGTAATTCACTAGGAACTAAAGCATGAGCAAGAACTAGAGGAAAAGCCAGTAGAGCATGAAGCCAGGCTTCTTGATAAACGCTACCCACAAGCACAGACACGCAGGGAGCCAAAACGCAATCTGAGCAGAGGTGAGGGAATAAGGGTAAATCCTCAACAGCTTCTGTGGGGAAGGCCCGTGAGATGCTGGTGAGACCACACTACCAGGTCGCAGCTCTGTGGCAGAACAAGCAGTGTCAAACAGAACAAGACTGTAGAGTAACACTGCTTTTATATCCCAAAAAAAGAAGCAAAATGAGATACTTGTACCAGAAAACTGAGCTCGCTGGCATTTTCGTGTAGCATTGGAGGCATAAAAATTATCTCCCTAGAGACGGTCATTCATGGTGCACTTCATACCGCCTTGCAGAGACAATTACTGAAGGAAACAGTAATCCTGCGTAAGTGTCTCTAAACAGGAAGAACAGCAAAAGCACATGAGCAATGACAGCCACTATTGCAGAGGAAACATTCAGGACCATGGAAAAGAAAGTTAGAGAGACAGATCAGCAAAAATTCAGCTGATTCAAAAATCAGCCATACTACCATAGCTATAATTAGATTTTGGGATCAATGAGGGATCCAGTTCTAGCCAACATGCAGAGACAGCTGCAGCTCACTCCCACTGGTACCGAACACAACATGAGGGTGAAAAAGTGTGACCAAGTGCTGGCAATATGCAGTAAAACTGTTTTGAAGCCAGCGGGCAGACATGGGCTGTTAACATAGAAATTAAAAAAAAAAAACAACCAAAGCTACTGTCGCTTGAAATGTACAGCAGTTGATGCAAAGGTGGTACCATTGCCAGAGAACGTTACTAAAGCAAGCCACCAGTTTGACTGAAATACGGTGTCTGACTGTTCCCACCATGAAAGGAAAAGATAATAGTCACTCTGTGCCCTCTCTAGCAGCCTAACAGAGACATACTGTAAGGACATCGACTCCTCCAGCGCATGCTGTAGTCAGCTGAAGAATCTCGCAGGAGCTAGTAAGAAACCCAAAGTGCAGATATCCCTCGGGCTTGTGGAGCTGCTGAGGAAGGAACTGGGGACAGCAGAAAGCCCAGACACCCTCACACTCACGGAAACCAGAGTTGCCTTTTCATTTTTGCAGCCTTTAGCATTTTTATGGTGGTGAAAAGCCCTCAAGAATGTCTTGGATGTTTGGGAAACCTCCGATCAGGGAACAGAGCCCTGCGAAGGAGTCACTGTGCAGTAATCCTGAAGATATACTGCTTGATTTGTCTGGGATTAAAAAGGTCTCTGCAATGTTGAAAATAAGTTCTGGCATGCTGAATTACCCAGCCCCTGACAATCTGTGCTATGCCTTTTGCCAGGTACCACTGAAGAAAAAAAATGTCTCCAGACATCAGCCTGCCCTTAAAGCTATTCCAGCAATAACAGATAAAGACAGAACAGGACTTTCAGACATCAGGCCTGCAGCTGGCAACGGTTATTGTCTAAGGGGATAGGAGAAGATAGCGCAGGATGTCTTTATCAAGCTTAAAAGAGCCAGAAGCAGAGTACTAGTCTGAATGCAAAGGAGCTGGAGCTCAGAAGAGAGATCTTCACTATCAGAAATCTCTGGGGTCCTGGGAACTTCCAAACAGACCTTGAGAAATGGAAAGACCAAGTTCTTGAATTCAATGCAAGAAATTACAACAATAGCCAAGTACAGAGTTTGCCTGGGATCCAGTGTGCAAGTAATACATAATGTTAAAAGAAGGAATGAAGAATAGGCAATACAGGTGGTGAACCAGCCTTGTAGCACTACTATCATTTTGAGCAGCAGGGGTTACAGAAGGTCCTAAGGCCTCAGGGTGAAACAGAAGAGTAACATTGAAGCAAACCCAGCACCTCTCACCTTCTGTTACCACAGCAAAATGACAAATTTATACTGAAATAGAGATACTAACTCTATGGAGTGACATCATCTGTTCATTTTGGAGCACAAAGATAAGTGTCCCAGTTGTTAGCAGTGCAACTACAGTGCACGCCACTGAGATGCCAAGAGTTGGATAGATGTAGAAAAGAACTCATGAATTTGAATCCTTTAAACAAATAAATATGCAGTTGATAAATAAACAAAAAGAGGCACTCACTGATCTAGTGGATCTAGCCCAAGAAAGTTACGTTTTGTGGCAGATATGCCACATACATTTTCCTGAGTCCCGAGTCCTGAGTTCAGCAGCATAGGGGAAGGTCTCTGCTGTCCCCCAGCACACTGCCCCACACACTTGTCGCTGCTGGATAGAGCCCCCGACACAGCCGTGGCTGCCAGGCAGCAACACCGTACTCCAGGGCTGGCCGTGGTGTGAAAACTGCATGCCACAGCCTACTGCCGCTTCCTGCACCCGACACACTTGAAGGCAAGGGGAGTGAATCCATTTTGCCTACCGGGCAACAAGCAATGGTCTGTGCTTTTAAAGGAAGAAATCAGAAAAAGTGTAACGTAGCTGGTTATGTAGGTGTGTAGGAAAAGTGGCCAGGAAGAGGAGGTGTCATATAGATATATAAACCTAGTCCAAAGGTAGGAGGTTGTTGATATCAACCAGTTCAATCTAATATCAAAGAGTGTATGATGATGGGGTTTACATATGCAGTTGCTGGCAAGGCAGTCGCTACCTCAAGGACACTCAGTCAAAAATCAAGGTGGTGGGGAACTTGAAGGTACATTTGGCGAGGCAAGGCATGCTCAAGAGTGGACCATGGGCTTCTGCGGAAGGGAAAAAACACTTCAAACATTGCGTGAAGTGTGGTGTGAGAATATCAGAAGTGAAACGTAGGCAAAACATAGATAGCCAAATCCAAGAACTCTAGTCCACCAACTAGAGTAAAGGGACAAGCACATAAATTAAAAGAAGGTATCAAAATATTTTTTATTGTATCTAAAAAATCTATGAAAAGTGAAAATCTTTGAAGCTACAGCAGGCTGTGGATAAAGTTCATATCAGTATAAATGATAATTTAATAATATAAATTACACTCTGTATAATCCTTTATTGACAGAAAACTCTAAATAAATGCAATAACAATTGCTACATAGGCAATACTTTTGCAACATTTGGAGACAGGAACATAGGCTGTTGGAGAGAAGGGTACCACAAGGCTTAATTAAAAATACACTTAATAACAAAGGTTTTGAAAATTTCAGTCTTAATCTCTTCACGCTTCAGTTGCTGATTTGTAAAATAGGGATAACGACACTTTCCCACAAAATATTTGTCAGGTGATTGAAG
>NW_009223260.1:0-221 GCF_000690835.1 Fulmarus glacialis | reverse complement strand
GTCATATAAACGCACACACACAAAGACACGCATTCCCCAGAGCAGGAAATTTCGAATGATGCCTTCACGTCTCACTTTGCTGCAGGCAACAAACGATAACGACCCAAAAAAAACCCCCCAAAAGTCGTAGATCTCGTCCATCTTACAACACTCGGGAAGCGATTTAGCCGTTTCGCGGCCGTTGCCAGCACCCCGCTACTTCTCTTCCCCAGAGTCCCCCC
>NW_009223259.1:0-581 GCF_000690835.1 Fulmarus glacialis | reverse complement strand
CCCTGTCCCCGTCCCGTCCCCGCGAGCCAAGCCCTGCCGGCCGGAGGTCCCGGCCGTGGCCGGCTTCCAGGCAGCGCTCGATGCTGCTTGTTTTCTAATCAGCACTGAACAAACAAAGCGCTGATTGAGTCTAATGGGCCCTTTAATCAGGGAGCCGGGTGCTGACACTAGATTACAGTGTTTATAATTTACAGCTAATCTTCTGGGCGAAGGGAAACAAAAAAAAAAAACCCCATAAAAAGGAGGGAAGGAGGGAGCGAGTGTGGAGCCTTGCCGCGAGCAGGGAGCGCGGCAGCCGGCTGGGAGCTGCTCCCCATTCACCACTGTCCGCCGGGCGATCTCCCAGAGCACCAGCCCGTACGCCCAGATGTCCGTCTTCTTGTAGGACTCGAAGCAGTCGGTGCGGATCTGCTCGCTGAGCACCTCCGGGGCCATGTAGCGCTTGGTGCCCACCCGGGGGTTGTTGCCGATGTCCAGGTAGTCGCTGCCCTGGGAGTGCATGACGGCCAGCCCTGGAGGGATGCCGGCCCCGGTCAGCGCCATGCCGGTGCTGCATCCCTGGGGTACCGCATCCCTGGGGT
>NW_009223258.1:0-4466 GCF_000690835.1 Fulmarus glacialis | reverse complement strand
GGTGTTTGGTTGCCTGCTGGGTTAAACCATGACAGTGCTGAGGGCTGGAGCAGAAAACTTAAGTGGAGGAGTGTCCGGGAGCCTGCACGGTGTCTTTGGTAGCTGGGGAAGAAAGCAGATGCCTCCAGGATGTGCTTTGCTTTAGAAGCAAGGTGCCACGTGTATGGGACCGACCGTGAGCAGAGGGATGCTGGGGATGGCTGGGACCAATTGCTTGCTCTGGGAAGTAGTGGAGATGAAGTCCAGCCACTCCGGCAGTTACCACCAGTGCAGAGCTCTGACATCAGAAACCACCTCCGCATACCTGCAGTTCCAGCGTACTGGCTGTTTGAGGCTGAAGCATTGGGCTGCTGTGCCATGCAAACACCCACGCAAACAGCCCATCCATCACGCCCTGCTCCCCTGTTCCAGGGGAGCATGGCACCCAAATGTTGCTTTTGAAAACAAAAAGGGATCTAATTAAGCACTTAAAGGTTGAGCAGCCCGTTTGCACCTGATGGAGATGAAGGAGGCTACCTCTGCACCCAGGAAACCTGGCACTCTTTGCCTGCTCCCGGGCGGCTGCTTGCAATTACAGGCTGGCTGCAAACCCCCGGCAGTGCCAGGCCCCTGCCTGCTGCTTCCTCGGTTTGCAGAGCCGGCATGGCCGTGCCGCGCCTGGCATCCACCTGCTTGACAAATGTGGTGGTAGCAGTCCCTGGGCACCTCTATAAATCCTCCTCGCCGTGCTCGTGCAGCCCTGGCATCCCACTGCTCTCCTCCAAACAGGCTTCCCCCAACCCAGGGGACTTGCGGCGAGTGCCAGGCCCCTGCCTGCTGCTTCCTCGGTTTGCAGAGCCGGCATGGCCGTGCCGCGCCTGGCATCCACCTGCTTGACAAATGTGGTGGTAGCAGTCCCTGGGCACCTCTATAAATCCTCCTCGCCGTGCTCGTGCAGCCCTGGCATCCCACTGCTCTCCTCCAAACAGGCTTCCCCCAACCCAGGGGACTTGCGGCGATGATGGTGTTTCACGCAGCCTTTTCATAGACTGAGAAGGCAACTCGTTACTGCCTGCTCATGGGCTGGTAAGCATTGGGTTTTTCTCATGCACCTCATAGACAGGCATTTCTCTGGTTTAAAGGAGCATGACCTCTTGTATCAGCTGTGTAAGGCTTGATTTTGTCCTTGTAAAATACGAAATTCTCATCTAAACTGGGCAGCTTGTGACTCTTGACTTTTTCCCTCTTCTGACTGCATTTGGGGAGAACGTGGGATTTAGTTTAGACACAACTTTAGTCTGTATAACCAAAGGGAAGCACAAGAGCCTCCTGCCAGTCCTTGTCATCTTTCTTCTCTCCTGAATTCGGGTGCTAGAGTCCTCTGAGTTATCTTTAAGATGAAATACAACTGGAAGGTGTGAAATATGAGGGGCTACAAGTAATTTCAGCTGAAAGAACATGTAAAGTCTCCCCCTGTCTGGATATAACCCAGTTCTTTCGGAGGATTTAAAATACCAGGATGGCTGAGCAAATAATTTCCCTGCTTATTTTGCTTTGTATGTTGAGAGATCCGATGTTAATTCATGCCTTCTTAGGGGAACCCAGGAATGTCTTATCTAAGCTAAATGATCAACAGTTTTGGCTAGATCTTTCCTGGGTCCTGGATGTATTGATGGAGGTGGGTTTTTGAAAGAGAAAGCTACAGCAAAACCAGAGAATTAAAGAAAAGCAAAGCAGACCAGGACAGTAATTTGCTTTTGGTTTGTTTTTTTTTTTTTCATATTTTGAAAAGGAAATAGGGGTGAAAAAAATAATCTCTTCTCCCACCCTTCCCTCCGGACCATGGAATTAAATCCGTAACTATTAGAGAAACATTTCGACCCAGACGTCTTTTTTTCTCTCTGCTCTTTCTCTGTATTCAAAAGCCTCCAAAGTGTCAGCATGTTTCCATGCAGGCGAGATGTGCATAGCATCTAAACAACATAATGTCAGTGTGGTAGAGAAAATTCCCACTGAGGGCCCTGCAGGTCAAAGCAAGCTAATGTATGATGCCCTCCCTTGCACTATTGAGTGTGAGTTGTGCTGATAAGACTCCGTACGATCTGTCTATTAAATCTTGTCTACTGTATAATCAACACAGGCGCGGAGTTATTTATTTATTTCTCCTGCCTTCCCCCCCCCCCCCCTCAAATTGTCATCCTCAAGCAGGGGGGACCTGCTCGGCGATAGGAACTGGTGATAGCCATCCTATTTGTTTTTATTTTATTTTTATTCTATTTTTTTCACTCTGTGTGACACCGGTAACTTGCGTCTGGTAGCTTTATGTGCTGCTGTGACTTAGCTCTAGGGCCTGTCCTTACACAGCGCCGAGCAGTTCCTCTCCTCCCCGCTGTCAAGGGTGCGAGGTGAGTGCTGGATCCCCTTCGGCTCCTTTGGAAAGTGGCCACGGTAAGCAGCTGATATTTCGCCACTATCTGAAGCTTTTGGCGTGGAGAATATTTCGGGATAGGTCTGCTTGATTGTGGAGCTGCTGCCCCTTACCCCTGCCTTTCCCCATTTTGCAAGGACCGTCCTGTGCCAACAGGGGACCCAGTCGCTTTTTTTTTTCCCCCCATGTTGCCGCTGCTCAGCACAAGCGTTTTGGTGCTGTTTCCCCATCTTCTGAGTCTTTTCTTATCCCAGGCTTGGGGCCACCTGGTCTCGTGATGAATGCACCCTCTCCTCTGGATTGCAACAGAAATGCTTTCAGCTCCAATCGGAGCGCCGTTGCAAAAGGCTGGCTCATTAACCACGTTTGCACCAGCTTGCTCAGCAAGGAGGGAGAGAGGTCAAACTGTGAAAGCTGCTAACGTGGGGCTTTTGTAGGAAAGTGTTGGAGCCTCTTAGAAAAGAGGCCCTGGAGACTCACGATCTGCTGCCGATGTTGCAGGAAGTTGAATTGGCTGTGGATCTGCTTTTAAATGTAAACAGGCGCGCAGGTCCAGTGTCGTGGGTCTCGGCGTGCCTGCCGCAACTCACCAAAGCTGTGGGGTGCTCTGGGAGGAGAAGGGTGGGTGGCCACAGGGAACTTGCAGTTTTTTGGGTGGGGAAGGTTAAGAGCAGGAGAGGAGGGGACCTCTTTTCTGTATTTCCGTATTAAGGGCCTGCTGTTCCCTGGGCAAAGAGGAGGATGACTGTGCAGGTGAGAGATTTCCACTGCTTGCACTGCGAGGATAAGGACATGTCTTAGTGGAGTGATGGAGGGAGCTTGTGTCACGCAGAAAGAGCAAAAGAAACAGGGGAAGGCAGCCAGATAGACACCTTTAATCTTTCACATTAACTGAGTCTTTTTGCCTGTGGATTTGGGGAAAGCAGCTGGCTCCTGTAAAGCCAGGCTGGTGAATGAAAAAAAGGGATGACAGGAGATGTCTGATGCTGAGTGGATAACTTAGGGGAGAGCATTGGGGCGGGGATGAGCAGTGTGGGGGAAATCGCCGACATCTGCTCTCGTGCTCAGCCTTCACACTGATCCCTGCTCGAATCTGACAATCCACTCCCCCTAATCCTAAAATCCCACTGAGCTGCTGCAGCCGCCTGCCCTAACGCTTCATCTCTGTGCAGCCTGCCCGAGCTCTGCTCTAGGGGGTTGTCTCTCTGCAGTAGGGTGAGGGAGGCAGCTGCTTTGCATGATACAGCCCAAATGAGACACTGGCCTTGTTGTCAAACACTGCTGACTTTCCCCACCTGGCTGATAGAGGCATAGACATGAATTAATCAAATAAGCATCAGGTGCTGTGAGGAGTAACTCCCAATGGCTGCCTGAGAGGCAGTGGGGTTCAACTGGTTGTAGGGTGGTGAGTAGTCAGCCTGCAAATCCAGCCTTCTGACTGTGTGTCTGTGGTTTCCCTCTGTTAGCCACAAAACATATTAGTCAAAATACGGGGAAGCCTTTTCCCTGTAGGGCTGGTGGTCCAAACACTCTGCTGGGGCTTGACCTGTGCTCTTCTGCAGGTCTTGACCCAGGTTTATGTTGCTTCATCGTTGCCTTCTCAATTATGATATGGTTACTGCTGATGTGCCTTTTTTTAGCGGGCAACACTACTTTCTCCTTTGGGAAAAGTCAGTCTCTCAAAATCCAAACTTTGAGCGGAGACGAAGAGTTCGCAGGCAGCCTTTGCCCTTCCTCACAGGGGCATGCCGTGGGGATGCTGGAGGCTTGTCTTCATGTCCTGCATCAGGCTGAGCAGGAGAATAACGCAGGTTTCTTGCTTGGTGGAAGAGAACCATTACCTGGAAGAAAGAGGCATATCTGTGGTTGTTGCAAGGTTGTTTCTATCCCAAAGAACACACGCATAGAACTTGTAAAGTTATAAGCATTTTCATTTTCAAATGCACGTGTGCCAGTCTTTGGGGCTTGCCTAGGTTCCTTGAGATGGTACTTGGAAGCCAAGCAAATCACAGGCTGATGCAGCAGTGCTCAGTGATGGGCTGATTATATATACATATAT
>NW_009223257.1:0-4792 GCF_000690835.1 Fulmarus glacialis | reverse complement strand
CCCCCCCCTTTTTTTTTTGAAAGTTGGGAAGTTTTGGAAATCTGTAGCACTCCCACAGCAGTGACCTGAAATTCAGTTCAGGGTTCAAAAAAAATGTACCTTTTGCCATACCCATGGAAATCCATTTGCTGGCAAATTAAAGCCTTCCAAAAAGTAAAAAATGCTATAAATGCAAAGACTCTTCATAGGAAAACTCAATTCAGCAGATCCCAGGGAACAAACCAGCACTGCTACTATGGTTTTAGAAAAAAAAATGGTCACCTGAGCCCACGTTTCTCCATCATATACAGTTTCTTGCCCAACAAGGAGCCATGCTGTTTGATACAGAAAACACGACTGGATACAGATCCTACTAAATAAGAAGCAGCTGAGCGGGGAAATAACAGCCCACAAATGCTGTCCGGGTCTCATCATCACCACTTAACATATCAAGACTGTCTTATTGCATTTCTTGGCAGTTATGAAGGTCAGCAGAACAGGACGGCACGCAAGTGCTCTGGGCTTTGAAGCAATACTGCAGCCATCAATACATTGGATCAAAACGTGATCAGAGGTTTAGCTCTCTTGGGGAAAAAGAGGCAATTCAATGAAAAACATGCAAGGAGACAATTTTAAAAACTCTTGTCCTGATCTCTGCTTGAATCCAGCTTTCATTAAATCACCAGGAAAAGGTAAAATACTCCTTAACATCCCCCCGTTTTGTTTCAGTTTGGGCATTTTATGAGCCTTTTAGAAGGCAAAGGCCTGGAGCCCCTACTCAGCGGAAACCCTCTGCCTCAGCAGCGCTGTGCCCGGCTTCCCGGCTAAAGGACTTTGCTTTACCTTGGGTCCTGGCAAGCCATCTGTGCCGTTCTCTCCCTTGGGACCCGCGCTTCCTTTTTCTCCCTAAAAACAAGACAATTTCGACAAACGCTATATGGGTAGGATGGAGAACAGACTTCTTCAGGTTATGATTTTCTTGCTTTATCTTTACCTTTTGCACACATGAGTCAGCAAAGCTCTGCTTTTAGCCTGAAATATATCACGTTGCCTAGGTGCAAAAGGGGAGTTCTTGAGATAAAAATGAAGCTTTCAGGCTTAACAGTTTGGCTGGGGGTGGTATGTTCAGCCCCAAAACCGCAGTATCTGGAGAAGGCTCCCACGGAGAGCCCGCTGCACCCTGACCTGAGCAGTGCAAACCCCCATCCCAAACCCCAGCTCCAGGCCACCCCCAGCAACACTCCCCAATTTACTTCTGCAAGAGGAGCCCCTGAACGGCAATTCTCTGCCATAGTCAACAAGTTGCATTTGCAAACAATTTCTGGGCAGAGCTACCATGGCAGAGGGGTGGGTTATGCTTCTCTTTCTCCTTTTTTTTGCTCTTTTCCCCTGTCAAGGGAGAAATGTGCTTCTCAGCCTGGCCCAACTGATACTGTGCCAAGAAACCAGATAGCAAAAGACACTGCCAAGCACATACATTAGATGGATACAGAGCAGAACATACCTTAGGGCCCATAAGTCCTGGTTCCCCAGGGATCCCATCATCACCCTGATGAAATAAAATATAAAAAGTGAAACACAAAGAGCTTGTACGCACTTAGCATTAGGATCCAACACGTCATTTGACCCCACTGAGCTTTGCACAGACCCGAGGCCCACTCAGGTTTGCAGGAGGCTAGGGGAAAGCTGCAGCAAGGAGCCCAGGAGGCTCCAGCATGGTCCTCTGCTCCCACCCAGCTCTGCCTCTGCCTTCCCTGCTCCCGGGGCGGTGGATAGGCATCTCCCAGAATTTGCTCACAGCAGGCCCTGGGGAAGGTGCTCTCCCACCTTGAATAGAAATGAGATATTTAATCCATTTAGGCTTTTTGGGTCCCAAAGACCTCCTGCAAGCGGCCACCCATCCTCATGGACCACCACAAGTCACCAGCACACCCATCTGCTGGGAGGAGATTTTCTTTTCACTTGTCATGCTTCATTGTTCTGGAGTAAAACCACTTCTTTGGTGCTGAAGAAGTTAATTTTACTGGCCAATTATGAAATTTTTAAGCCAAATTCTGCCTGAAAAACACCCATGGCCACGTCTGTTTTGGGGCAAAGCAGTAAAAGGGAAAGGCTGGGCCCTGTCAGCGCTTTGCTTCAGCTAAAGGCAGCGATTTATCCACTACTTGATGGCACCACGAGAAGAAAATGTGGAGAGCTTGGACACATGAATCTGCCCGACCCAAGCAGCGTGCCTGTCCTTAAGAGAGCAGGCAATCCCCAGGAGACCGAGGTGCTGTGCGGCGATGCCCATCCCAGGAACCTCAAACCCATCACGGGGGCCCGTGGGCAGATAACAGCCTCCGGGCGCTTCTTGGTTCAGCTTGAATTATTGGAGCGAAAGGGCTCAAGACCTACTGCTTTGTTTGGCATTTGCTATTTTATTCTTTGTCTACTGGGCAGATGTGATTGCAGCTTCTGGCTTGCTTGTGGTAATGAAAACCAGGCTGCAGGCACAGCCGTGCCCGTGCTTTGGGGTCGCAGTGCGAGAAACCCCAAGGAATACCAGGAAGGGCTCGGTATGGACACCATGGCCACGGCTTCTCCATCAGTCTCTGGCAATGGTTTCCCTAGTTGAGCACCAAGCAAAGCAAAGAAAAAAAAATCACCGTTTTACCTTTTTCCCTTGGATGCCGGGCTCACCCTTCAACAGCAACACGCGCAGAGAAGAAAGAAGTTTAAGGACATAACAGAAAATAAGATCAATTGTACGGATACTCAAAATTAATTGTAAAGTTAAAATACTCAGCTTGTGTTGATCTTCTTTATCCTCCCCGCAACGCAACGAGTACATTCCCACAGCACACCAGCTTCCAGCTCCCCATGGCTCCCTCCACCCCCATTTCAAGGCTTTAACATGGGCAGCGGTTGTGCTTTTTGTGTAGGTGACACATTCAGACATTTGCAGCTCCAAGTCAATGGCTAATTTGATACCTTAGAAATTTTGTATCTGACCAATACAAATGAGTACAAGGCCAGTGCGAAATATATATGTTCATCTCCACCCCTCTTACGCAGCAATATTTCAAGAATTTGTGTTAAAATTGGATAGGTAAGAAGTTACTTATTACCCACCTTTGGTCCTGGAGGTCCCCTGGCACCCTGTTGAATGTAAGAGTAGTTGGTATACTTGTTTGACAATAGAGCGTAACAGGATAAAAACATTTCTAAGAGTACTTTAATTCCCATGAAAAACAATGACACAGATGCCAACTTCTCATCTTCCCTTACAAATTCAGCCGTAAGTTCTCTGTGCTCCCAGTAAATAATAAATATTCTCTTATGGCTTGTGTATTTTATGCATAATAAGCACGTTTTTATCCAACCTAGACCTTAGTGAATTGGAGTTACAATGCCAGGATGCTTCAGAGGGATGGAAGTGGGGATACAGGAGCAGCACATCCCTCCAGAGGAGCCGAGGGGACAAAGATTGGCCTCTTTTCTCCCCAGGGCCCAGGCACCCCTGGACAACCATCCATTTTAGGGCATCTATAATCTCCCATGGGTTTTTTTTGGCCTCTGTAAGCAACGACACAAAACCACTTGCTGCAGTGAGCTGAAGGGCGATGTAAAGCAAGGGGGAGGAGGGGCACGCATGCACGGATGCTTCTGGGCAATACTAACCATGAGGCCGTCCTCTCCCGGCTCGCCTTTGAAACCCTGCAAAAATAAAAAGGCCAACATTGAAACTATTATCCCTCATTCTCCAAAATGTTCAGCAATAATTAGGGCATTCAGTAGCATTGCTTTGCAGCCTATTTTTTTATTAAATGAATTGCCAGTGATCTGGAGATTTGCAACAGGTCATCTGAAGGCTACAGATCAGGGAAGAGATCTCCTCCAGGCTCTCCGAGTTACAACCAGCACCCGCAAATACATGCTTCAGGTCTAACTCTTTGCTCCAAAACTGAAGATGGAAGGTCCCCTCCTGCTCCCTGCCCCATGCCCCAAAGCTTTGCTGTATGAGCGGCCATCAGAGCCCAACCGCTGGGGACCCCGTGGTTGGGGTGGCCAGCACCCTTCACCCTCCTCTGCCTTGCTGGGCTGGGGACTGCCTGGCATGTGCTCGCTGCGCATCTCCCGTCCTTACAGGGGGGCCTGGAGGTCCTCTTGGGCCATCTTTTCCCGTGTCACCAGGAGGCCCCCGGGCACCTGGGGGTCCTGGCGGACCAGGGGGGCCAGTGGCTCCATCTCGACCTTGATCGCCCTGGAAGAAGTTCACACAGACATGGTGAGATGAAGTGGCGTTGGCAAGCGGTGGCCGCGTGGTGCCCGTGACACATGCACTGCATCCCTGGGCCATCAGCACCCTGGCCTCCACCGTCCCGGAGGAATTTAATTACAGCTGCCAATTGGGAAGGCTGCGAGCTCATGGCCGCTTCACGTCCTTTGGGTCTGGTTCCTTAACCAGGATTTTGCTCAATGCCTTCCAACAAGGTTTTATCTCGTTAAGCCCTTGCCCAGCAACTGTCTGCATGGAAACCACCAATTCCACAGCACCCAGAAATAACTGAGACCCAACGACATGCTGGCATGGAGCATGCACACACTTCTGAAGCTTAGTGGATCACACCAAAAAACCCACAAAAAAAAAAAGTAGCGCTTACTAGTATCCTTTAAATACAGGTCATATATTAACATCCAGTGTAGCTCAAACCCTGCATTGCTTGGATGCAAAGAAAAAAGCAGCAGCTGTATCTCCGTGTGATTGTGAAGGTTTGGTAGGTGCCCGCTCAGAGGGGAGCGCCCCGTGGGGCTCCGCCGCCCCGTTATC
>NW_009223256.1:4121-5257 GCF_000690835.1 Fulmarus glacialis | reverse complement strand
GGCGGGCCGTGCTGGGAAGCAGCCCTGCTGCTGCTGGTGGGGCGCCGTGCGGCCGGGGGCTTGGGGGAGCGGGCAGTTGTGCCGCAGGGCATGAAGTCGTGGGCTGGCCGGAGAGCGACTGAGTGCTGGGATGCTGCAGAGTAGGGGAGAGGGTGTTCAGCTGGGAAGCTGAACGCGGGACGACTTTGCCTGCGATCCCAGGGCAGTTGAGAGAAATAACCTGTTCTGTAAAGAGCCGGACCTGCACAGGCTAGTTTCTAACACAATTATGTCTCCAAACGTCAAACAGCAGGGTTCAAACCAGGTTCCTATTTCAAAATACCATGTTAGGCTTAAAATTACTACCTAAAAATAGAACAGTATGACTATTGACATTTTGTTTTCTTTGGGTTCTCTTCAGAGTTGTTATCTTTTCCAGCTTTTGGTCAGAATGACATAATTCAGAAATTCAGAAAAGAAATTAACAACTTGTTTTTTGAACATGGAATCTAGTGAAACCCTTTTTCCCCGCTGTATATTTGCATTCTTTGGAGCTGTGTGTCTTGGTTGGTGGTGGTTCAACAGGACACACATACCTCATGGTCAGCTGGCTGCTGCTGAGTGAGTTGTAACAGGGCTGGGATCTCTCTCTTTTCACTCTGTGGCACTTCCTTCATCCGGCACTCTCTTTATTAAATTTAAGGGATTGTAATTATCTTTGAAATCTCTACGTCTTGCTCGTAGTTGGTTGGAATTGGTCAGTGAGTTCCAAAGATGGTAAAGGAAGGAGCAGATGGGCAGACGTGATCGCAGAGGCTGGACTTCCTTCAGAAACCAGGCAGTAAATGCTGGAAGGAATATCCGTATCGATTTCCCCCGTTCACAATGGTCACCTAGCATTACTGTCCACATCCCCCTGCGCGTTCTCCTCCTGTGTCCTCCTCAGCTGTGCTGAGGCTGCCATTCAAAAGTTGACCTCCCTCACCCTTGGCCTTCAGTAGGCTTTGCTACAAGACCAGAGGATAGCTTGTTTTAGGGTTTGACTGCCTCCAGAGAGGGGGAGCTCCATACCGAGACTGCAGGGACTGTGCTGCGAATGCCCTTGGGCAGTGTGTTGGTTTTGGCTGGGGTAGAGTTACTTTTCTTCCTAGTACGTG
>NW_009223256.1:253-4000 GCF_000690835.1 Fulmarus glacialis | reverse complement strand
GCACAAGAAGTTGGGAGGGGACACAGCCGGGACAGCTGACCCCAGCTGACCACAGGGATATCCCATACCATATGACGTCATGCTCAGCGTATAAAGCTGGGGGAAGAAGAAGGAAGGGGGGGCGTTCGGAGTGATGGCGTTTGTCTTCCCAACCGTTACGCGTGATGGAGCCCTGCTTTCCTGGAAATGGCTGAACACCTGCCTGCCGATGGGAAGGAGTGAATGAACTCCTTGTTTTGCTTTGCTTGTGTGCGCAGCTTTTGCTTTACCTATTAAACTGCCTTTATATCAACCCACGAGTTTTCTCACTTTTACCCTTCCGATTCTCTCTCCCATTCCACTGGGGGGAGTGAGTGAGCGGCTGTGTGGGGCTTAGTTGCGTGCTGGGGTTAAACCACAACAGGCAGGAATAAATATTTCCATACACATGACCTTACACGCAAGTCCTTGCAGTAGGAACACTCCCACATTTCATTAACTGCCCACATACTCCATATGCTCATTTGCTAAAATAAATACTCTGTGGCAAATGCGATATCCTAAGTACCCAACACACTACCAGCTCCTCGTGTGTGTAATCCCTGGCACAGTTCTATCCTGGTGTGCTGGGAGGCACCTACACCTAAACACTACACAGGCCTCTGCCCCTTAACTGCAGAATGGGAGATCTCTTTAGGAGTATGATCATGAAAAGCAAGAATGAGAGGAGAGTGGAGGCTTTCTGGCCTCTGTCCTGTACTACAGACTGGTGATAAGGCCTTGGGCTCTCCATTTACACTCTTTATACTTCTCTTCCCTTTTAAAATAAGACCAATAACGTGCTCCTGGATGTTCCTCTTGCTGCTTTCTACTGCCCAGAAGAGAATGGCTCAGCTACTGTCATAGGACACCTTCAGGTAGAGGGAGATTTTCCCTGCAAGCAGGAGGAGCTCGTGACCACGGTGCTGGAGGCTGTGAGTTCCACCCCATTTTCTTCTCTGTGTTCTCTATGTGCGCCATAAGTTCAGACATGGAGTCGTGGAGCCACATGTTTGATAATTTACGCATTTTCCTCCAGATGACAAGTGGGATTTGATGACAAGTTATTGATGACAAGTGGGACTTGCGGTTCTTAAAGTCAGGATACATCTCTAAAGGGAAGATGCTATTGCCAGATGACCAATAAATACTAATAATAGAGGTGTCAAATAAAAGATATATTTTAAAAAAAAAACACACTTTAAAACCAAATTCCTGTGATGCTATAGGGTGCAGCTCCATCTGGTGACTGTGTCACACTGATAAACAAATGCTCTGTTTACCCAAAACAAATATGCTAACTGCAAAGGTGGCAGATGCTGCCTGCCCTCGTGACAGGTGGAAATCAGACAAAAATCCAGATTGTACCACAGCCACGGGTTGCATTTATTATCCAAACAGGACACCAGCTGTCTGCTGCTCAGCACAGAAAACCAGGCAGAGGTTCTGATCCTGAAGAGTATTTTTTTTTTCTGTGTTCAAAATGCCTGAAATGCTGTAGGGATCATGGAGGCAACCATGCAAACATCAGCTCTTGGTTTTCTGTCTAGCTCTCAGGATTGTGTCAGCATCTAGCCCCACGACAACCGTTCCACGTGGCACTGACAGTTACAAGAACTAGTACTTTAAACGTATAAAGTACTGTATAACTGCAGCCCTGCTGAGTTTGTATCCACTGTTAGCAGTTAGTGTGTCTAAAGCGTCCACAGCCTGTAGTAAGTTTGGGGGCTGGTTCTTTCCTGGGCCTTTCCCAGGCTCTTCCTGAGCACCAGTTGTCTCCTCACAAAAATGAGACTTCACGGGTTGGCTGCCCAGTAACCCCTGTTGTTACGGTACATTGTGGAGGAATCACAGATTTTTTTTTAACATCCTGGCTGAAATTCAGGTGTTACAATTACCAAGCAGAAACCACACCCAAAGAATCAGGTACTAAATGGACTTAGAGATTTAAAGCCAGAGGGGACCATCTAGTCCAAGCTGTATATTGTGGGCTGTGGAATATCACACCTGCATTGATCCCAGAAACAGGTGAGCTATTCAAGGGCATCTTCCAAAGGAGGTCTCTGCTTCCCCCGGGGGGTTGTTCCAAGGCACAGGCACTACCCCTATTAAAAATAGCTTCTTATTCCTAACACGAAATTGTCTGGCATCTACCAGTAACTTCCAATTCTGCCTTCTCTGTGAGGTTTAATGAGTAAAGAAATTACATTGAGTCAATAACTGACTTTATGTCACCCAAATCTTCCCCAAACAACAATCAGGTCTGAGAGATTCCAAATTGTGCTACTGTTCAGCAAAACGATATATAGATGCTTTCGTATGTTTACAATTGTTGACCTCTATTGGCAATCCTCAAATTTTACACTGGAGAATTAATCTCCAGTTTAGTCTCAGCGCAGTCTCAGAAGCTAACACATCTGGGTGCGACTATAGGCTCTGTCTGATCAGGCTTATTTTTGACGGAATGATTTTTCATAGGCTCTCTAAATTGACATTGGCATTGACAATAGTTAAGTAAACAGCATCTATAAGTAACATATGCAAAACAACATAATGAAGCAGGGGAAAAGCAGAGATTTTCTGAAGAAAAGAAATTTAAAAACTCACTGTTAAGCAACATCCAGGCTATTTCTCACTTGTGGAGCTAGAAGAATCTTGTAATTCCCAATTTAGGAGCTAAATCAGATCTGTCAGCTTCATCTGCATGCTCCATTTCACCAGGCGTGATCATCTAACGATGATTTTACAATACGTGTCTTGATGACTTTATTTTCTCTGATATTTTTACTGTGAGAGTTAACACATAGTCTGATGCCCTGATACCAAACATGCCATATGCAGCCAGTGTTTTCAACCCACGCGATCAATGCAGTGGGCTCTATGCAAGAAAATTTCTGCCTACCTGACAACCATGCTGGAAGTTGTTGTTCCACACTTATATACAATTACTATGTATGGGGAGTCCTAGTCTCTTAATGAAGTGCCTTTGTTATTGTTATTGCTTTAAGAATAGCAGTATTTAAGAATGCTGCTGAAGTACTGTACTGGTAAAATAAGCCACATAGAAAGTCTGACGTCGAGGGCTGTGTCGTCATGTATGCAGCATCAATGAGCAGCATATACTTATCATTAAAAGTAACAGTTATAGGAAATTTCCACTGCAAAAGACTACCTTTGGTTTCTGAGGCATCAAACAACTCTGGAGACATATCTGGGTTTTGTGTCCTATAATAATCTGCCATTGGCTGTTCTCAGTCTGATGGCAGCAGCATCACTTTTTCCTTTTTCATTTCACTGCTTTTTAGTGGAAAGTACATATAATTCTGCAATCTTTTTCACATCCTCTTTACTGTGGGCAATAGAACAGAAACCTCTTTCCGTCTGTCTGTCTGTCTGTGCTGGTAGGTTAAGTGCATGAGCTGTCTCTCAGGGACACAGTGTTTTGTTTGGTTTTTTTCTTGCCATCGCAATTTCCTCACCATCTCTGAAGCAGGATTTGGTAAGCGGCTATCTCAGTTAGCGATTATTGTGGTTTTACACTGTGGTGCAGCAAAACCTCAGTGCAAACACTTTACTCAGAGGGCTTACAGTAACCCGATTGGCAACTCAGCTTTCGCACGCTGAGAACGGCGTATCGCTTCGGGGTCCTACAGCAGCGTCCGCCAAAGACACACACTTGTGTGTAGGGACTTATAGGGGTGACGGCGGGATGGAAGACGCCGCAGCCGG
>NW_009223256.1:0-222 GCF_000690835.1 Fulmarus glacialis | reverse complement strand
AAGCCCCCCCCGCCGGGCCCCGCCTGCCTCGCCCGCCCCGCTGCAGCGCCAGAAGCCGTGCCTGACTGGAAACCGGAGGGCCCGTTGCTCCCCCCTCACCTACTCACGCAGGGCGCTGACCCACGGGGCGTTCGCTCTCTAAAGGCGGCAACAGGGCTGTCGCGAGGGCGGAGGACGCCGAGGGCAGCGCAGAGCTCAGGGGCGGGAAACTGAGGTGAACCG
>NW_009223255.1:52699-60397 GCF_000690835.1 Fulmarus glacialis | reverse complement strand
TATATATATAAACCTGTAAATTTTTTGCTGTATTTTGCATTATCAATAATTCAGATTAATAACACCTCATTGCCATCTTAAATTCAGCCATCTGCCTGCACCCACCATGTCTTAGGCGTCAACATCCAGCTCCTGTAGGCAAGAACAAGCTTTCAGCCCGATTCAACCTTCCTTCCCAGCGCCTCCCTGCCTACATCATTCCCACCCCAAACCACTAGAAGGCACAATACCCCAAAGAATAACCTCAAACCAGCAGTCTCAACCCGCAGGATGGAAGACCACCCAAGGGGGCTTGGGCGGGTGCAATGTGCAGAGAGAGGCTGGTTTGTCACCTTTGACCACGGACTGGGAGTTTGCATGTCACGACTTTTCACGTCATGAGCCTGCAAAGGAGCTGCATAGGAAAGATTTCTTCCACTCCTTCCTTCGCAAGATATTTGCTAAAATCCTGTCTGAAACACATTGAAGGACACAACTGACGGGATTGGGCACCAAATGCACAAACACAGTATAGTGCGTTTGTGACCATACCCTGACATATGGCTCAACATCAGGAGACCAGCAGCGTTTCAATGTCCATATCACTGCCTGTGTATAAAAAGATTCAGGAAACCTATCTTCAGTCAGCAATGAAATTAATCTCCAGAGCAGCGAGGAACTATATTCCCTTTAACCTCAATGCAGTCAACTACACAAAGAATGTTTTCTACTATATATGCATTGTCCAAATATTCCTGCTCTCTATCTTTCCCTTGTGGATGACACTTTTTCCCCCTAAATTAATTAGCTTTCACTGGATAAATCAATATTCTCAACAAGGAAAAAAAAGAGCTAAAAATGTGTACTGTGCAGAAAATACAGTACAAATTTATTGAATAGCCTAAAGATAATGCTATGTCCAGAGACTATGGTCATTTAAAAGCCCTGAAATGTAATTTTGAAAATTGCTTTGCTGAGTTAATAAAAAGAGAACCACTGAAAAAAACACAAAGATACATATTTGTTAAGTTCTTTTCTCCATTTTTCCCAATTGCTGGAGGTTAGAGCTATGTCTTATTTGCCAATAAAAGATTTTTTAGGACTCTTTAGGTACACATCACAGAGCAGTTACTCAAATGATCATAGCCAAATGAGACATCTCTGAAATAAACTGGCTGTAGGTATAACTGATACATTTAGTATTATATGTAAGTACCAGCTTCCAGTAATTCAAAAAACATCTAAAAGAGTTCTCCATCCAGAAGTAAAAAATACTTACCCCTCCGCAAAGACAGGCTGAGATGGTCTATGCTGAAACAGGACGTGGAGTGTCTAACAAAACAGAGCCTCATCTATGCCTGCCCTGGAGAAGGCACAGAGCAAAAATACAAACTAGATGCAGGGTGGGGAACAACACAGGGGCAAAGTGTCCCTGAGTGCCCCGCACTGGGGACAGTGGACAGCTTTGCTCAGGGAAAGCTGCCCTTGGAGTTTACCAGCCCATGGAGCAGCCAGCTGGGCTGCTGGGTCATTGCCCTCCAGGCTTGTCTTTTGCCCCAAAAAGCACTTCTCTTGTAAGAGCTTTCCACTCAGAAAAGCACAAGGGTGGACAGCTTTGCTCAGGGAAAGCTCCCCTTGGAGTTTACCAGCCCATGGAGCAGCCAGCTGGGCTGCTGGGTCATTGCCCTCCAGGCTTGTCTTCGTGACTTCTCTTGTAAGAGCTTTCCACTCAGAAAAGCACAAGGTGCTTTCCAGATCTGTGGAGAAAATAAAAGCACAAACGTCTTTTCTTCCCTCATTTCTTCCAGCCCTTCGTAGCTTTAAAGAAGGGACTTCATTTCACACAGGCATGATTTTACAAAACCCTGGCCAGTCCACAAAGCAAAATAACGCCAATCAATATTAGCCAAAATAACATCCAACCTCTATAGAAAACCAACTGCGTAAGCTACACGAAATCACAGACACATTTATCTGCCTTGCTCATGTGTTGTTAGAACAGTTCTTGCCAATATCCATTAAAATGCATAAAAAGAGAGGAAAGGAACGTTGTTGTATTAAAGACCGCAGATGTATTCAGCACTTTTTGTAATACCTAAGTGATCTACACAGTAGGGCTATCTCTAACAGGAATTTCCCAGTATAATAAGAAAGGAGGCTTCTACTGGGGTGAGAAGCACACTGCAGGACAGACTGTGTTTCCCTCTGGCACTGAGGGTCCGACTCTGCCTGGCACAATCATTGCCGGTCTCCAGCAGGAGCACATTACCTTCTGCACAACCTAGGAAGTCTCATGCAGCAGGAAGCAGAAATACAGGTCCTCTGGCATGCGGTTTCCCACTGTGGAGGATCAAGAGCCTCCATGGCACATAGTGTCACCATCCTTTGCCTTGGCAGCAGAGAGCCCTGAGCCAGGCAGATCCCAGCCCCGTGCTTTGGCAGCAGCGTGCTGCCACCGAGGGCTCTTTCAGACACAGCCTATATGTTCAACATATTTTGTCTCTCAACTCCTTACTCAGATGTTCCCCCTTGGAGATATTTTTGCTATGCTACTTGACCCTTGCCAGCCGGTGTAGTATAGCATTTTTGGCAGGATGTTGCTGGCAGGCTCGTCCACTGCCTAGCTCCATCCTTAAGAGCCTCTCTGACCTCCAAGGGATGACGAGGACTGTGCTGATAGCTTTCCGACTCAGACTGTACGTTTCTGGGCAGGCCACATGCCTGTACTGCACTGTATAGGGCTGCCAATCTCATACACACCACATCTGTCTCTGCTATTTTCTGTCTCTGAGGGATTTATTCCTCCCCTTCACTGGTACAGCGACCCCTCTGAATGAGTCTGTATATGCTTTAATTTATGCAAAACTCAATCATCAGCTTGGCTCTGGGGAGTCTTTTCCAAAGGGGAAACTTGTCATTTCCTTGAGAAACAGGGCATAACATTACCTTTACAACGTTTTTTTGAAATGACAAGCTGTAGTGCTACCGAGCTCCAGCAGCTCCCATTAAAAATCACTACCATTTGTGAGAGCTCCAGATATCACAGGTTTTGTCCCCAGATCACCCTGCCCATCTTTACTGTAGTTCTTGCAACCTCCCCAGGCTGACAAATCTGCTGCTGCTCAGTTACTATTTTTTTATGATCTTATTTCACTCCAGCACATCTTGATGCTACTCTACTATAATCACGGGGGTTAGGACAGGGGTAAACTCAGTTTTTTTGCTGAATTTTTTTGTTGATGTACTTTTTGAAATCTACTGCCAATGTGGAAGTTTTACTACCTCTAAGCTTTTAAGCACAGCTGTGATGGCAACACAGCTTGCAAGGTCTTGGAGAGTCCCTACATAAACGGGATGGGATTTACTGAGCCACACTGCCCATGTTAATAACCCAAGAGCCAATTAATAATCTAGTAAGAGTCCTAATAACAAACAACAACTGTGTCCAGCCATGCCATGACCCTAACACATTTGCATCTTTCTGTTCTCTGGCCTTCACCGCTGGTACAAGCCAGAGCATCTTCTTAGTGACTCTTGATAACATCTTCTCCATCCACAAAATTTTTGGATGCTATGTGCTCCTGCTTTCCTTCCGCATGCTGCCAAGGTTGACAGGGCACACAGAGCTCACCTGCTTGCATGTCACTTTAGGACTCCTCGATAGCAGTGCAATCCCCTCCAGACAGTTTTAAGAAAGACACAGGGCAAACGCATTTAATCTGACTCCTGTGTCTCATTTAGAGAGTATGACTTGGAATTTTGGGGAGAAGAGATCGTTCTCTGGACCACCGTTTCTTGTTCTCCATGTGCCTTGGCAGCCCAGCCTACAAAGATGCTAGAAAGTCTCAAGCACAATGCCTTTCCTTGGAAACATATCAGCCTGTTTCAACTTTTGCTTTTTTCCTAAGAAGTAATCTGCCTCAGTTAGACAGACCGTCCAGCAAACTGCAGTGCAATCGTGAGACTTGCACAAAAGCTTTGCATTCCCTTAATCCTTCTCACTAAAAGAAGAAAAACACTTAGAAAAAAATAAAATTCATGAACAATCCCAAATATCCCCGAATCCTCAAGCATATACTCAAGAGAATTTTTTGGGAGGAGCTTTCTTCCAAATGTCCTACCCAATAAAGAAGCAGTAGGAAACCAGTTTTGTCTTCCTCTTTTTAGAACCTTAATCTTACACTAATTCTAAACCTGAGTGGCTGATATTTACTTCAAACTAAACAAATGCCGTTTACCCTGTGAACCATGGTTCTTATCATAACTTGGTGGAACATTCAACCATCAACAGAAAAATGAAGTCCTCCCTGCTCCCTCTCTGAAACTCTAATATTAATCATAAACCCAGTGTAAAACGTATTGCTCACAGCTGAATCAAAACTACTTGTTCCTTCCAATATGATTCTTCACCCAGACCTATGTCTTTCCTTAATATTTGCTTTTCAAAATGTTACAGGTTAATGCATGTAATCTAAATTCTGAGGAAAACAGCACTTGGGTAACCATTGTGTGCAAAAAATGAAGACCATCGTCTCATTCAAAATTGGTCCCTGCTGTGGGCCAAACAAAGCTTCAGTGGAAAACCGTTCTCCTAATTGCTTCTTTTCTGAAACCTGATCTCTATCGTGAACTTTGACCAAAATGTACCAGCATGAATAGTATCTATATAAAAATAAAAAGTATATATCAAATTCTATAAAACATTGTTCCACATTCTAACATTAGGGTAAAGAAAACAAGAAAAGTGTACTCCTCATGACGTCACCTTTCTGAAACCCTAACCTGACGAGTATGGAACTTAATGAAAGCAATCCAGAGTCTACACCAATACTAATAGAAAGCCATGCACTCCTGAAGACATGTTCCCCCTTTCTAAACCTATAGACCATGAAAGAATTTTAGAGCACCTACCACACTTAGAGCTCCCTTTCTAAGACCATAAATCTAACACTAGCAAAACAAACAAACAAAACCCAAACCAGCTTTTGCCCCACCAGAACCATGAAACCCTTCCCATACCCGTCCCTAAGCTGACAGCAGGGCTTTCTCTCCTCTCCTCTCTCTAACCGACAGGGCAATTCAGCATTTGCCTCTAGAAACCCTCTTGCTCCAAATCCAGCAGAATCAGAAGAAAACTGCTTCTTTGGAAACCCCTGCCCTACATCAACAAAGCTCGTACAAATCCCACTCCTCTACTCAGCTCCCTGGGCAAAGCAGAAGCCGAGGAGGATCACCCTCCTAAGTGCTTTCTTCCAGAAAGCCACATGTCCCTGCCATCGCTGGTGGGGCAGAAAACCACATCCAGTTAGGCAGCCCGTGCATCGAAACTAATCGGAGGCCGCTTGCTCCTACCAAACACAATTCTTCTTACTAATCCCAAGGGCCATAAAAATAATCAGTAGGAAACTGCACACCTCATTGCTTTCTTTCTAAATCCCCGGCAAAAACCACATCCAGGTAAGGAGTGTCTACACAAAAAAATTATATAAATGCATTTGCTTCTACAAGGACTGTTCTTCCTCTAAACAGTACCATGCATGGAAAACTGCTCTGCACATCACTTTCTTTTAAAAACCTTGTTCTAATTACCTAGAAAACCATATCCACAATGGGAATATCTGTATCTAAACCAACGGAAAATGATTTGATCTTATTTGGCCATAAAAGAACATGTAGAAAACAATCTCATCTGCTTTCGTTCTAACCACAACCCCAGGAAAAACTACATCTGGGTTGGCAGTGCCTCTACAAAAACATACAAGAAGTCATTCGCTTCCATAGGCTGTTGTTTCTCATGCTATCTTTACAGCCAGTAAACTCATCACCAAAAACATTCCCTCCCTGCGTTTGCCTTTCTGGAGGGGTAGCTCTACCCTTCGCCCTTACCTTCAACTACACCATGATAACCAGTCTCTGAATCAACAGCAAGAAAAATTTTCCAGAAAAACGGCCCTTCTTATTACAATTCTGAAGACTAAATGCATACCTAGAAATACGTGTTTATATGTGTTTAAAATATATGTGTTTTTATATATATGTATAATTCCATATGGAGATACATACAGAAATATATATACACATATACACATATGTGGGAAAAAAGTCCTCCTTTCTTTTAGAAATCCTGTCCCTAACCCTTAACACTAGGTAAACAAAGCCTAAGTGAACAGTGCTGTATGACAATTTACTTCATGTAAAGCCATTTTCTCTCACAAATGCCATTTCCCAGCTTAGTTTTTAGGGTCACAAAAAAATTATTGAAAATTTTTTGTCCAATTACTTTCTTTCAAAAAGCCTAGCCTTACCATAACAGACACATGGGAAACTGGCGTCTGCTGTAACTCTAGAAAAAGCCTGTCTCTCATTGCTCTGTGCGCCATGACATATTCAGAACTACTCTATTCATTCCTTCCCTTCTGAAATCCTAAATGTACCATGCCTAATCTGAAGGATCCTGATGATCTATTTTCCATTGAAACACTAATCTTGAAAGATTTCCCCTTACACAGATTCAGCCTTACTTAAGGTTGCTGGACCTATATGATACAGTGGGAACTTTCTTCTGCAACCCAGCTTGAATGGAGAGTAAACTATGCCAGCCTAGCGCTACCTCCACCAAAACTGTCCCAAAGCTACTCCTTTAATCCTTCCGCCAATATTCTTCATCCTTTCGCATGTCCTGGCAGCGATTAAGATGAAACACCCATTAACACTGCCTTGTATTTCTAAAACTTCAACATTAATATAATTACAGTTTCTGCTGGTACGTTAAAACGTGAGCCAACCATCTAATCTGACAGCTGCCCAGTGCAATTTGGCTCAGAGATACCTGATGAAAACTGGAAACTCACACCCGGTATTTGCCATTAGCAGGAGACAGATAACAGGCCCTCCTAGGAAAGCAGATGTACATGCACTTAGGAAATTTTACAGAGTCAAAAGTTATTAGAGGTTTTTTAAATGCTAGAAATACTGCTTCTGTTAAAAGAGGTCTTTCTTTGATTTACATACTGTATGTGAGATTAAGAAAAATTAGTTTCCTGCATTAGTTTTAAGGCCTTTGTGAATATAAAAACATGGGAATTTGTGTTGCACCTAAGTAATTTATGGTATTCAAATTTCCTGGCAACTCCTAAAAATGGCTTTAATAATCAAGATTTTTTTATTTGCTTGGGTTTTTCTTTTTTCTCTTCTCCAGAGAGGGCTGAAAGGCCCTGAGAGATCTCATTCCCTGTTCTCTTCCTCCCAATTAATTAGATTTTTTTAAAAAAAAGAAAAACAAAAAACCAAACCCTAACTCTTCACAAAATTATTTCATTTTCTTCAGGACTACAATCTGGTTGCAATCGCTCTTGCATGCTCTGTGTATCAGGTGTTAAGTGTGCGTTTGAGGAACTGGTTTGCATATGCACATTAATTTTCAAAGGTAATAGGTTCCTATCCCACCCTGGCAAATCCTGTTTGCCAGTCTCAGATAGCAGCATTACTTTTGCTAAAAGCCTAAAAGTATTTTCCCAGACTAGCAAAGAAAACAGGTTAGAGTTCCCACATAGCTGAACAAGAGCCTGTTTTACTATGAGTCCGTGTCTTGTCCTTAGATTTTTTGAAGTCTAAGGAGAAAAGGGCTCTATTCTGAGCTTTCCTCGTGGTTCGCAACTCCTGGATGGCTATGAGGAGGGGTCCACTGCAACCTCTTTTTCGTAGTGGGGAACAGTTCTA
>NW_009223255.1:15620-52687 GCF_000690835.1 Fulmarus glacialis | reverse complement strand
CTTTATCCAGCTGTTTATATTCATTATGCTTGTAGGAATATTATGTTTTGAGGCTTTTGATCCCTTGGGAAACTGAACAAATTCAAAAGTTACTGGGGAAAGAATGACAGACTGTCCCATCCAGATAGACATTTTATATGAGAAGCCAGGCTAAAAGAGCAGGAAGAGATCTGGTATGGATTCATATAAAACTGGAAAGCAGAGTTATGAGAGTCTGGCTTCAAGACCCTCCCTGACTCCTTAGAAAATCTGGATCTAGGTGTTCAAAGTTGGGCCCGGTCTCGTAACAGAAAGCCCCAAACCGAGGATCTTACCTATCACAAATGTGGGGAAGTCAAATTTACATTTGGGACCTCTTCTCTGGAATAGGTTGTTTTTCTTTTTTGCATGCTGCTTCACTGAAGCTTGATAGAAACTGGACACAAAACGGTTACACTTAACTGAAGACTAAGCAAAAAGGCAAGCCAGTGTATTGACTATATAGTCAATTCATATACGAATATTAACTGTGTTTTCCCTCTTTAGCCCTCTTATTTTCACATGGGTTTTGCCAAGGGGCATTGTATATTGGATATTCAGATACATTTCAATTCCATAATGGTTTTGTAGTTGAAGTCATGCATGGACAATGTAGCACGCTTTACTGAAATAAGACCCTGTGAGCATTGAGGAGTTATTTTTAATATTCCTAACACATGACGCCTATGCTACAAGGCATTTATGTAACTCTTCTTTGTTTAGTACCACCTCCATCAGAACATAAGTATTTGCAGCTCTCTGAAAGCAGCTCTCTTGCAAAAGCATAAGCTACCTTGAACACATTATGAAATCGGTAAAAACTTTCCAGTTGTTTAAAGAAAGATTCAAGTGATTCGACCTCATTTGAAACAAATTAAAGAAACGCCTCACTGTAAATTATTTCTTTTTATCAGAATTCGACTCCTTCAGCTCCTCGTCAATAAGTTGCTTGGCTTTTTTACAGCTGCCTATGCTGGCATGTTATTATCTGACACTGGTACACCTTGTTAGACACACAGTATGGCTCGTTTTATTTTTCCTTATATTAGCAGGTAGATAGAAATCATTCCTTTAACTTAGTCAATGCAACATAACAAGTATTAAGCAGGTTTTTTTAGGGTGTGTGCGTAACATAAAAAGACTTCATCTGAGACAGGGAGCCTGCTTGTTTGGTGCTGTGTACCACAGATCTTAGAAGCTGCCAGTACCAGTGAACTCATGGTCTGCTGAGTTTCTGAGGAGCATAAAACCAGCCTGGGATGGGCTGTGCAAAACTGTATTGCAGGTACTACATCAATACTCATACCCTGGTTCGATTTGATAAATTGAACATTTAACATTTAAAGTTACGATGCAATCTCGTAGCCTTTCACTGCCCATCACCCTCTATATATAAGGCAAAGGCAGGAGTGCCCACATACCTGTTTTATAGATGGGGAAATGAGACATAAAAACATTTCATCCAAGAAACAGAGGCGCAAAGAAGTGAAGCACTTTGGGCAGCACGTACTTATCTATTATTTTCAAGCTCTTTCTGAGGTCTGGTTTTACACCCACTGAAATCAACAGCAATTTACACCAGATACCTCATGACATTAGCTTATGTACGAACTATTGCCACAGGAGGTGCTCAGCGCTACCCCAGCTCTGCTCTTACAACAGTTGATGGACTTCTGCTGCTGACAGCAATCACCTCTGCTGACTCCTTTGGAAATTTTGCTTTGGAAATTCTCCTTGTCAGGCAATGACAGATAAAGCCTCCCCTGGCTGATGATCTCCAGATCAGATTACCACAGAGGAAATTTCACAATCACACTAGATTCCAATTTTTTTTTCCTCCTTATTCTGGCTAAGAATTCAATTTTCTTTTATATGAAAAAATACTGCCAGCATATCTTTCTCATCTAAGCTGGAGGTAACTTCACTTAGATTGGCTTTGCTAAAAGCCCAAATGCAGTGCTCTTTGCAATGAACTTTGCAGTTTCTTTCTAAGTTGCAGAATACCCTCCATTTTTGCTGGCTTGTCGTGATTAGACCTTAATACTGCTGACTGATTTCCTCTGTGATTTTTTTTTCTATGCCAGTCAATAAGGTGGCAATTTTAATAACACAATTCTTGGATGTAATGTTATTCACAGGTCTGCATCAACTTCTATGGCTGCGCTCTTGAAATTACTTACTTCAGCTATACCTATTAATTTCCCATGAAGTTTAAGAGGTCTCCATATGTTATGCCCCTAACCTGAAGCCACGTCACATTGCTTTTCTAAGCAGCTTCTACTCCAGTTCATCTCAAAATTCAAACAAAATGTTTCTTGAAACGTATTTTACTTTTCAGATATTTCATGTTGGGGATATGGGCAGGCAGCGTTTCCATTTTTTTTTAGAGGCGGTGTTCTCTTGCAAGTAGAGTCAGGCTTACTTATGAGATTCAAGCAGTACAAGGAAATCTTTTCATGAGACTGATCTGAATTTTGATTCTTCAATAAAAGCTGGAACAGGAGACAAAATTGGTTTGATTTGATTTACAGTCTCTGAACCATGCTGCAAATGTAGCCCTCCTTTTCTGCTCTCAAACCAGTTCCAATTTATTCCTGTGTGTTATTTATGCAGATACTATTACTGAATAGTTTATCAAGTGATTTTCAGATTGGGCTTGCTGCTTGGAGTTATTTTACATAAACTGATCAGCAACTACTGGTTTATTAACCTGTTTAGTGTACATGCTGCCAGGAGGAAGATCACCTAAAACACACAGTACTACTTCTGCTCCGTCAAGGCCTCACAGAAGACATTGTACTGTCAGAAAAAAAAATGAAGAGTAAACACGGAAATCCCAGAAAGAGAATTCTTAATAATAATCAAGGAGTCATAGCCGAGTTCGTGAAACTTGCCTCAGTTATCCATGCACAGCAGATTTTACATTATGAGATACGAAAGAAGACTGAAATCAAAATCAGGAGTAATGGTGCTAGGCACTGTAAAGGAGCAGCCCGTTCCTCTGAGTAACTCAGCATCTCAATTTGCAAAATGCTGGACGTGAAAATGCAGACATGTAGGACAACTTGATTTCTGAAGGTGGGCCCCCGAGTACCAGGGGAGGCTAAGCCCCTCTCAGCATCTTCCACGGCTGAACCCACAGTCGTGGTGGCTTAGCAGGAAAGCACTGCTAAAATCCAAAAGGCGAATGGCACCAGCCAGCCCTGGGACCAAGAGTGGGCAGAGGTCATTTAACAGGACACTTCCAAGCCCAAGGCAGCCCACAGAGAGCTCCTGAGAGGAAAGCACAATCCCTCTGAAAGCTGTTAACCTGTAAGGACAGTATTTTAATTACTCGAATGGTAGGAAATATAGAAGGCAAAATACTACAGAGGTGACTCTAAAAAGTATCAGTTTATGACTCTGAAATATATAGTAAGGAACATTACCATAATAAGCTCTGAGGAGATACAATGAAAACTATTACAGCTCCAGGAAAGACACATAAAGATGAGCACAACAATTACCTGCCTGGCAGAGAAAAAGGAAGAAAGGTACATAATTTAGAGTACTGCTGTTACTGGCTTTAAGACAGATACATAATGAAGAGTATTGCAGTTACCTAGTTCTGGCAGAGATATAATGGCAATCATTAGTTATCTAGCTGTAAGGAGGACATGTAATGTGTAGTATTATTGTTACCTGTCCCTAAAAGAGAGCAAGAAAGAGGGGGAGAGAGAGATGATGAGAAACCTGAACTGTTACCCGGCTCTGGAAGGCAGAAATTATGGAAAGATTTGCTGCTGCCCATAGCTGTGCTTTATGGCTACTAATTCATGGAGGGAGAGGCAGGGGAAAATGGAAACCAGTCTGAGATATATACCGTGGTTGTCTGGTACAAAGCCAGATTTCCAGCTGGCCGCAGCTGATAAAACTTGCTCATGTTTGCTGCAGTTACACCGACTTTGGGTTTGTGGAGAAGGGGAGGATAGGGGAGATGGGCACTGCCCCATGAGACAAAAGCACCACAGCCCTCCTAGAGCCAATACGGACCATGCAAGATGTCCTAGGGTGGCTGATCCCCCCATGGACCCCCACTTAGCTCCCCAGCTGCAGCAACCTCCAAGCAGGCATCATTTCTCCATGCACTCCCAGGAGCAGGCAGGAAGCCTTGGGCAAGAGCGAAGGTCAAGAGAAAGGGATGGCAAAAAAGAGGGGCTATAAAGGCTTTTGAGGGTTCTGGGATGTAGAGATGCAATATATTTACACTTCTGCAGTGAAAAAGATGCTTGCAGCTTTCTGTAGCTTTCAGTGTCTATCCCTTCCCTGGAAGAATGATGCCTGCCTATCCACCCTACCTTCAGACCAAAGGGACAACTGAAAAAAAAAAACAACCTTTTTTTTTTTTAAATCTGGGGACAGAAGAGACTAATATCATACTGAAAAAAAAGGTGGGTCAGTTAACTAAGACTGCAGGAATGAGGCAAAACTATGAACTTTGTAATAAGAAATAATCATGGCACAGATACTAAGTGGCCTACCTCTGCAATTTCTACAGCACTCCTCCGCATTGTCTCCACACTCAGGCTCCAAATTTCTTTTCCTAGGGTGTAATACTGACAGGGCTTGAGACAAGGTCCAGTGAAGTCTGTTTCATTTTAGCTCACTCAGTTTTCAATCAGATCCCTGATTAAATTCTAGGTCAAGGAACGTAGGAGAAACTCCAGTGCGATTCAAATTAATCTTTTTATTCCTGTTTTGACCACTATTTGCTATCCCATCAGGTGGAAAGATGTGAAGTTCAGCTGAAACAATTGAATCTTGTGGTGATTAATTTGTAATATTCCAAGAAGAAAGACACTCCAGAAACCCTACTGTTCTTCACAAACTGCATGGCTGCTCTATCAAACCACTTCTACAACACCAGACTCGCTCGGGAAGCAGAGGGAGAGAAACGTGGGCAAAGAAAGAAAAACAAGGAAGAGAGCACTGAGTGGGAAGGAAGCACTTGTCTATTTAACCTGCATTCCGAATAATTCCACCCCTTCCTCTGAGAGCATACCATTCAAACTCATGTCTTCCAAATCAGCAAAATAAACCACGCATCACCCTGAGACTTCTAGGCAGAAGTCGTCAGCCTACAAACATCCTCCAGCAGTGCCGCTGCCCTCTCCTCCAGCAATACCCTTTCTCAGCATTTACTGTGCATTAATAAATGGTGCCATTACCACCAGGGTGTGACTATTCATTAACGCAGCAAAGACCGGAGCCTTAAATTTGATCCCAATGTATTCATATGCGTGTACATGGCCTTTGAACCTTCCACACTGGAAAAGGCACCTGTGTTCTTTCCTCCGAGGAAATTAGGAAATTAGGACGATGCATTGCTTCTGTACGTCCAACATGGACACATTTCACTAAGCAGGGGGAAAGCCATTTGCTTCTCTTTGAGGAGGACAGCTGGATGCAAGAAATCAGATTAATTTGTAAATGACCTCAATTTTCATTCAGAAGTCCAGAAGTAGAAAGGATCAGTAATTTTTCTTTTAATACATTTTTCTGTGAGTCCCAATATTGACCTGAACTGGAAAGGATGACTTGCTGAAACAGGCGCTGCCCCATGTGAAGTCTCTGACAACAACCTCTGAATATTATTATTTTAAAAAATTCTGTTACCTCTCTCTTATCTTTCCCCAGACTTTGTTTTTTCTCATTCAAGTTTGCTTTCTAATTTTTCTCTTTTGCTGTCCTTTTCTTTTTAACCGGTATACTTGGCTAGACAATAGGATTTCTGGTCTGGAGAATATTTGGATATGTCAACATTTGTTTTCTTTCCAATACAGACTGACAACAAATACATCTAAAGATTATGAGTTTCAGAATACTATGTTTCTCTTTCACTTTTATATTTATGTGTGCATTCTACAAAATATACATGGCCAGTACTGGCATCTTTTAGTGGAATAAAATGATACACTATTTAAATAATTCTCTTTAAAACAAATTTGGGCAGCTACTACTAAAATATTTCAATCATCACTAAATTTCAGTTCTCTGCTGAGAGCTGAACATAAAAATACATCAATTCTATTATGTTATGACACAAAATAACGTAAACTATATAACAAACATGCAAGAAATAAATTCAAGACAAATTTCCAAACTTTCTAGTTCTGCTCCCAAACTTCCCTCAGCAAAAGCTCTGCAAAACTCTACTTGCACATTTTTTCAATTTAAATCGGCCTGAATACAGCCGGTGAGCCAAGCCCATATTCAGCTCACAGTACACAAATACGCCTGCCACTGTCAACATGAACTATGTAATATTACCTGCTTGGTTGTTTTTCTGGACTGATGTCTTTGACTCTAGAATATCAAGGCCAGAAATGAGGGGGATCGTCTACCTCCCCTCCTCTTCCTCCAAGTAAAAGGCAAAAAACCCACACTCATTTTGGTACCAGTCACCTCCCAGCCCAGCCCTCATATTAACGTTCACTGCAAGTCTCTGTGCATGGGTCCTACAGGAATGTGGGGAAGCACTGACGCTTCATTGGGAAAGAAACCATGAGTTTCTGTTCACTTACGTTCGTACTTTTTTGAGCTCAATGGCTTGAGAGCCTGTGAAAGGTTTTGTGGGTTTCCCCCTAACCACTTTTCCACTTCTTTGGCACCAAAAAGTGGTAAAAAGATGTTAGTTCAATGCAAAATGTTTGGCTGCAAGGGAAAAAATTCCCACCAGTTTCTCTCCAGTTGTCTCCAGCAAGAGCTGCACTCCCCTGTATTGATCAAGCAGTTATCTGCTCACTCACATATATGGGAGAGGAAAAAAAAAGAGGGGAGCCTGAATGACTGTGTAGAAGTAGGGGAAAAAAGAAAAATTCTGGCACTTTTTGCAGCTTTGAAATATAAGAACAGCCTTAGCTTTAGAGGCAACCGAATTAATTCATACATAAATGTTCCTTTTGCATCCTTGTTTTCATTTATTTCCTGCTTGGTACCAGCAATAGCAATACTGAAAACTAGTGCATGACAAAACAATCAAATGAGATATTCGGCGCAATGGCTAATTTGTACTCTGTAAATCTCCCCTACAAATTCTATTAACTGTTCTTCCTGCTTTGCCGATGCCTTTTTTCCTTTAGAGCACAGTGAGTCCTACAGCCCAAGAAAATTTTCCGTTTCTTTCCTCTCCCCTGTGACTGCCATGCTGTAAGCCCCAGCCCTATCCACATGGGCAGACCCAGCAAGGAAGGCAAGGGATATATTGTTTTCAGTTTTTCTAAGAGTACCAACTACTACTTAGCAAAGCCTATTGCAGAGCACTCAAAAGGAGGAGGTCAGAGGAGGATTTTGGATCTATGATTCGAAAACATAAAAGGCGATAAACTTATTTTCAGCATCCTTTGAAAGAGGCATGACCAGAACAGATATATATTCACAATCTTTGCTTTTGACCCAGACAAGAATAGGGAGATAAAGAGACCCAGCACCATTCGTGACACAGATGGATACCCCGGGGTGGGGCAGGTTTTGCGGCAGGGGACCTGAGCCCAGGGAGGCTGGGCAAGAAACTCCAAGTGAAACAAATCCCACATGACTGCTCTGACTTGGACCGTAACTCAGGAACAGCACTAACCTTCCCTTTGAAAAGCCTTTGAAATCACTTGAAAGAAAGCAACAAAAGGAAAACTCCCGAAAAAAAAAGCTACGTGACTTTTTGCACCCCACAGTTCCTTCAGTGTGGGTTTCACTATCAGTTTAATTACTTCTGCTTCCAAGTTTTTTTTTTCGTCTTTATATTGGCTGCACTGGAAATTCAGGCAAATTATGAATGCTTCCCTCAGCGAGCTACCTGAGTGAAGATTCAAATAATAATACCTCAAACCTGTGAACATTTCACTGCTAGCCTCATCACAGAGTGCATTCAGTGCTCTAACATCTTATATTGCTATTTACTTAAAAACAGAATCCTTTGGATTTCAGCTGCATTTTCGTAGAAGACATTCAAAGAGAAAGATGGGAATAAAGTCAAAGTGTAAGTTCAAGAATGAACCTCTGTGTAAATTCACACATTTCATGCAAAATAAATCAAGTTTTGTTGTGCCAAGGGCTAATGAAGATCTAATTACGATAGACTGAGTTTCTGCTCTTGCCCAAAAGGCGAGGGGGGTGACTCCTGACAGCCCCAGTCCATGCAGGGTGAGGATGGACAAACCGTGTCATGCTTCCCACCTCCGCCTTGCCAGGCGCACCCGCAGCCTTGCATGGCCTGCGAGGCACAGTGAGATGGGCAGAAAAACTTGTGCTGAGGGACACTTCGTCCATTTCCATGTAAATTTTCATCACAACTAAAACCACAGCTTCCACAGAGGAGTCAGTTAATATTGTGCTGTTAGTCACAACCGAGCTCTAGGAAAGGCAAGCACTTCAAACCAACCCACTCTTTGGTGCCAACAGAAGCAGAGGACTCCCAGAAGCAAAAGACATGGGCAGGGTGTCCTTGGCTTCATCAGGCTACAGAGTTCATGGCTTACGCAATGCTGGCATTGGGTCTGTATCATTAAAGTGGTGATGATAGTGCTCATAGAGAGCCCATTACCTACTTGTTCCTCCTTCTAGAGAGCTATAGGTTCTGTCATCTTCTTACCGTCTCTCGGAAATGGCCAGTTTTTGCTCTTCAAATTTCTGCTTCAAGCACATCGCTGTCTTCTCATCAGGTTTTCCCAATGGATATTTCAAAGGTTCCTATATGAGAACAAGTAAATTGTAGTTAAAGTGGATAGGATAGCATGACAAAAATACTGTATTTCATAAGTAGCACAAGGTAGAAATGCAACATATGTCACCTAAAAATTAGTTTGATTTTCTAGTCCCTTTTAACCCTTTAAAATACACCATACCCCAAAGTATTATTTCATTCATTGCACACACATGCTGCACTAAAACAAGAACTGAAGGCCCCTTTCACGGAACATTATCTGAGAGGCAGTTTGCTGCAGGCGTGTTTTCCTTGAACCACCCTGTTCTGCTAACTAGAGTCATCTAGAGTGGAAAAAACAAGCAAGATGTATGTGGCTATAATATAATAAGACTTTTTATTGTCTGTGCATCTTTACATCCCAAAGAACTCTGCTGGAGGACATGGATAGCAACTGTAACGCAGTCACACAATGCTCAAGCAGTCCCTTAATAAATGGTTTAGGAAGGGGTAATACATGCTTAATAGATGTTTTAATAAATGCTTAATCAATTGTTATAGACCAGGAGATTACTGTTTAATTATCAGAGCTGTTGAATAGAGGACAAGAGGGAACAGTGTATTAGAAATACTGATTTTCCGTGGCAATTTCACACCCCCACCAGCCTGCTCACCACAGTCAGTGTCTCCCCAGCCATATGGTCAATATATGTTGTCTTTGGAAGCTCAAAGGAACACTGAAATCCTGATACACCTTCTACATGCTACTCCTAGTAGTCCTCAGGGTGCAATTCTTGTTATATATATAAAAAGCAGAGCATTAGCCTTGGACCCATTTGCGCTACCGTTTTACTTGGGCTAAGTAGTCCCTTACTACTCTATTATGTCACCAGTTTTGTCCATCATTCACCATGAGAGATTTGCAGGACAGTCTGTATTACAGAAAACAAACATATTCACTCCCTGATATTTGGCCTTCACTTAACCCTATTCATTCTGAACTGAAGTTGCCTGATAAAGAAATGGGTATCTTGCACGCCACGCAAATTCAAACCCAATATCTAAGGTAGTATCCTGAGTTTGAAAAGACAATGCCATTGTTTGTATGGGTCATTTTCCACTAGATACATCGGCAATTCCAGGCTGACTGGCAGGGTATGCAGCAATGCACCCATCAAAATTCAATGAGGCAAGCACAGAAAGATGGAGGATTGCAGAAAAAAATCTGACCTCTGTTGAGCTATATACCTGAACATCTCACAAATCCCCTCCACAGATTAAAATTACTGGTCACCTCTTCGTCTCCCTCCTTAGCATTTCTTGTAAATGTTCACATCATATCTGAACTTTTCTGTTCCGTACTCCTGCCACTTTTTTGCAATCTCCTTCTGTCCAGCCTGCCGATGTGGTATGAATCCCTTCAGCACAGAGGAGGGAGGTCGGGCTGATGAAGCTGTTTAGCTGTGCCAGCAGAGGTTCAGTACATGCCAGTTTGCTTTGTAAAAGAGCTCTCAGCGTAACCACCTCTCTTGTGTTTTAAAATTTAATTCCAGCTTGCAACAAATGATGGTCCTTTGTGCAGGAGCTTCCCTTTCCCTGATCCCAGCTAATGCACTTAATCTGTTCCTTGTTGCTAGTATCTGGAGGTCTTACTGTCTGTAATGCATTTATTTTTGAAGTGCTCCACGGAGGTGGAAGCAGAGCTATCTTACAGGGAGGAGTAGGGTTATATAACGCCGAAATCACTGCTGCCTGCTATCTTTGACTGTTTGGATCCGCATGATCTGCCCCAGGTCAAACAGGAGGTTTGTGCTTGCGGGAAGAATATAATCTGGTCACCCGAGTCAGGCTTTAATACCCAAACCACTAATGGTCTGTTATCTTCTTAGTCCAGGCTTTCTAGTCTTAGTCTTTGAACTCCTCGGGGCAGAGATTTCTCCTATGCCAGGAAAGTATTTTAGCTTCTCCCACAAACAAATACCATGCTTGTAGAACAGCTGTATTACTAGTGCACAGAGAATCAGAGACAGAGGAAGGCTTAGAGATGAGTTTGGCAAATAACAGAGGCCTGAAAGGGGAAAAGAAATAGGCTGAAAAATATGAAGGACATGAAAACTTTGGAGAAAGTCACACTCGTTCCTGGGAAATTTCACATTATTTGGGTATTTAGAAACAAAGCAATTTGGAAGCACATGTTATGTTAGTCAAAGAACGTTAGTTCAAAAATAAAATTCTCATTTCCCATGCCAACAGATGCAATGCATTTCATTAGCAGGACTCCTCAGTTTTCAGCACAGACATTCAAAGCTGCCAACAAGAGTCTCTCTCCTGCTCTCCCAGTTCCCTTTAAAATTAACAGAACATGGCCATCTGAGTCTGCAGCAGGCTTTGAGCCTCTACACCTTGAAAAAAACACACTTGCCTTTGAGGCAGCACTTTGCAGTGTCCCAGAGAGATGATTTCCCAGTCCTAAAGCAAATGAGGACCTTCGCAGCAGCTCTGGTCTCCAGCAATTAGTGCGGTAGACATCCGCTCTGACGTGCAAGGAAAGAGGACAGCTCTGGTAGCGGATGGGACAAGCTGAGACACTGATGCAGCCCCAGGGAATGAGCTCTCTGGGAGGACTGCCTGCATCTCAGTTCCCCAGTTAGCATGTTTGCAGGAGCTCGTGGAGGAGCCGGATTATATTTTGCCGCGGGTTGGCCAGGACTGTGGGCTGGATTGCCACAGACAGGCAGAGAGCAAAGGGGTCTTCCTCAAATACCGTCTTTCTAATGAAGAGATCTGGCCACTGGGTTGCTCGTAGAATTGAAGTAATGTTACCACCATGGAATAGGCAAATAAATGAAACAAAACAAAAGAAAAACACAGACATATTATTGTAAATTATATTATATATAACAAATTAAATTCAGATATTCTAGAAAGAATTATGTAAATCCCAGTAACTATAATGACAACATCCAACATTTCACTGAACACCGTTAGCCAGCATAATACCCTTAAAACAAATACATACAGGGTATAAAACAGAGATCTTTCCCTTGACTGTCTGTCATCTGCATTTTGTCAGTGACTCATGCTATATGAGAATCTGGGCCAGAATTTTTTTATTGCAGCTTCAAACGTGACCAATTCACAATTAGCCCTGACTGTTCGGCCTCTGATTTGGACTCGAAACTCTGCTGCCCTGAGCAGCAAGTTGTGGCAGAGAGAGGAGCAGCAGTTGAGAAGTGTGTTACGTGTTACAGGTAACTGCCACCTGGCTCCTTGGCTTTTCAGAGAGCAGGGCAGAACGGGACTTCTCAAATGTGGAACACATAATTTTGCCCAAAGTTCCCCATGGAAGACACAAAAGTCAAGCTAAACCAAGCTGCAGCATGGAGGCAACATGCGCAACCCTATGCAGAGCAGCCATCTTGGAGGTGTTTGGGCTCAGTGTTTGCTGCCCCCAGCCCCATAATTTTTGTGCAGGCAGCCTGAGTTTCTCTGCCACACGCCGGGGACTAACCCCTGCAAGCCTACTAAAAGACCACATTGTGCCAACACTTGCTGGTGTAGAGAAGAAAACAAGCAGTATACTGGTTTGATTGGACCCTCTACCTGGAACAAGAGGGGAATAACCATCCTAAACCAAGCATGTTTATATTGCTAGAACTCTGCCCATGGCATTTTTGGTATTAGAAGCATCTGGCTAAGCACTTTGCAGCATTTTCCTGCAGACAGGCCTGTAAGCCAAAGCAATGTGCTTCCTAAAAATTCTGGTGGGGACTCTGTCTACCTTCACCCAGGCTGAGTTCAGCTTTTAATGTGTTTCAAAAAAGGATTTGAACACATAAATCCGTAGGAACTGCAAAATCATTGTAAAACAGCATGGAATTGAATGGGATTGATCTGGGGAACTCTGCGAGCTCGTCTAGACTGCAGCCCATAATGCTCAGTTCCAAGCTGCAGTTAATACTCTTATGCTGGGGCTTTTTTTATTATTGACCAACTCTATAAAACACTGTATTTCAAGGGAGCTCAGTACACATTGTAAGTAGGCCAGTTTGTAGTCCCAAGCCTGCAGCCTCTTGTTTTTGGTTGAGAAATACTTTTCAGTAACACGGAAAGTGATGGTGAAAGGGGTAGGAACAGGCTACTTCTAAGAAAGCCACAAAACCAGCTACTACATGTAACCCTCAGGGAACATGTCAGAAACCTGGCTAATTTTCTAAAAGCAGAAAAAAAATCAACTTTCAATATTTCAGTTTTCTAGAAATAGAAGATAGGTCTCAAATCCCAATGCTTTTGCTACGGATGGGATTAATGACTGCCACTCTCCACCATGTGGCTGCCTTCTAGCCCCGCCCCGAGCCCTCCCGAACTCTCCCAAAGCCTGGCACTCCCAGGGAGGAGAAAGATGACGGTCTTCCTCACCCCCAGTCCCTAATTCCCAGCTGGTGCAGCGTGTTTGGCCTGGGGAAGGGCTTTTGGACCACACAATACCACATACCCCAGCAGACTGGGAGATACCATTTATAGTTAGGGCACTTCTGACCCATAATCTGCATTAATCACTGCCTACAAACAACCCACCTGAAGGGTCTAACCACCCTGCAGGGCCATCTGCCCCAGGACCCAAGGAAGGACCACTCATTTTATCACCAGTGGGGCTGGATGCTGCTGCCTGGGATCCGCCGGCAGGCCGTCACCCTCTCCCAGCTCCTATACCCTATACCCACAAGCACAGCACACACCTCCTCTGGGCACCTGCCCAGCCCCTGGCAGAGCCCACCTTCTGTTACATTTGTCTATTATATATTTGGACCTGCAATTTCCATCAGAAAGAGAATCAAGTCCTGTGCAGCGAAATTCCTGTGCTGAAAGTTAAGTGTGGGATTAAGCCTGATTGCTTGTACAGGGTGGTTTGCTAAACAAGGAGAGGGGCCAGGACTACTTAACTGACCCGAAGCCATGCACACATTGATGTTTAAGCTCCACCAAAGAGTTCCGCACGCAGCTCTTAGCATACGATCACTGTCCTCTGCACAATTAAAAGATGGCCCTTGCCAAAAGAGCTATACAGCTGCAGAGAAAAACAGCTGGAGAGAATACAGAGGGGGAGAAAGTTGCAGCAAAAAAAACCTTACCCGATACAGAAAGCACAGTTATCTCCATCATTACTTTGCTATTACCAGCACATGCTGCGGGGCTGGGAAGCCGGCACAAACCTGCGAGTGAAGGTCTAATTGATAAGACAGTTCTCACTGCACACCAGCAGATGCAGAGCTTATTGCTTCTGCCACATCAAGCCTGTGCTGTCCTAGATAGGGTTTCTAAGACAAAATCCTCACTATTGATGGCTGCTATTATCATCCAACAGATCGGATGACAGAGGAATGAAGAATACTAAACATCACTAGATAAAGCAATCAAGAAAATACACAAAGAAAACAGGACAGACTGATAGCAAGCTTTCTAGCCAGTTAGGTTACAGTTAAAGATCAGGCAGCTGTTGTCATTTTTCTTTCTTCTGGTAATAAACAGAGAGAGAAAAGTGGGTTAGCAGCGTTTCTTGAAGAGGACCACAATACCAACAGCAGCAATGCCCTTTAGCTGCTCCCCTTTCAGGGACGGCACTTCAACGGGGCCGGACCCAGTCCTACAGCTTCAGCCCTCTACCCTGCTGGGATAACTCAGAGACTCTGCACAGTGTTTTAGCTTCTCCTTTTTACAAGGATTGGCATAAACCTGCTCAGTTCTCTTCTTTCATCTGGCAAAAATTGATTGGCTTTGGTCAAATCAGCAATCCCAATGCTTACAAATTACTACAGCATGCAGTGGAAGTAAAGCACATCGATCACAAAGCCAGTGAGTTCACAAGAGAGGACAGAATCTTTACGAAACCTTTTATTTTTACAGCCTTTCAGTAGTAAACCCTTCCCACTAGGCTTACAGACTATGCGTAGTATTGTATATGCAGCCATTAGAAATACAAACTGCATTGGAAATGGTCTCTCTTGCTTCAGACTGGCATAACAGTGTATGCTTCTTTCCAAGCTTGATACCATGAGGAAAGGCTGAAAGAATCTGTAAAGGCCATTTTCTCAGCTGCATGCTTTCTGCGGACAGTGATTTTTTTTCCTCCCGACTGAGAAGTCTGTTATAATCCAACAGGCTCTGAATAAATTCAGACTCAATTTTCCCCAGGTGCAGCTTCGCTACACAGTGCAAAGGAGAGGGCATTCAGCCCACGGTGCAGAATGGGGCTCCCAGCTCTGTACTAGGAAGGAGCCCAGGCAGACAAGGGATGGGTGCTAATGGAGAAGCTTATTCCTTAATATTTGCTTAACAACTGCATCTTTTACAGTGCCTAAAGACTTCATTTATTGTATCTTTTTTTAAGGTTGGGCTGAAGGACTTCTACTGTTGTTAAATTAGTAACACAAGGGCCTTAAAAGAAGTTACAATAGCAGAGAAAGACCATGGCAACCAGTGCTTGTAGGAACAGGCCCCCCCGTGAACATTAGTAACACAATTAATATAATGGCATGACTAATAATCATTACTGGTTTGTAAAAACACCCAGAGGTCTTAAAAAAAAAAAAGAAAAAAAAAAAAAGGCAAAAGCAGAATGTGATTTTGGGACATGCTTTCAGTGGGGGATCCCTCTCTGAAGAGTTCATGAATGATGGAGGGACTTTGCAGACAAGCAGGTCTTCTGGGAGACAGCAACAAGTACATTGGCAGACAATGTTACAGATGGGTTTAGGGACCCAGCAACTATTGATTAAAATGTTGTGGCCCTCCCCACTGTCATTACTGCTAGCCCTCTGAGAGATATTTATAAAAAGCACCTGCACTCTCACAGAGTGTCACATAGGCAGAAACAAATCAACGTCTGATGTGCTGCAAGATCCCACTTAGCCCATGTTGGGCCATTCTACATACCTGAAGGCTTTAATGAATAGGATTTATTATATTAAAAGGCTTAAACATCACGATCATTTATCTACCATATGCTAGATCTGATCAGCTTTTCTCTTCTTTTCCTTTTATCACTTAGAGAGAGATATGAAGTTTGCACTTCACAATGGTTTTACAGTTTTGCAGCAAATGGTGTTTGAGGGGTGTATTTGTGAAGGCTGTATTCAAAAATCAAATGCTTATGACTGTCATTACATTTGCTCTATCTCTTTGGAAACGCCAGATTTTTAATAACATTTCTGCATGTATCCTACTCCAGTACCAGACTTAAACCACTCTGACAACTAGATGATTATGATAGCATTTAGTGAGTGGAAAGCTGTATTAAATTTTTCAAGCCACAAAATAGAGAACTGACATATACAGATTCTGAACTGGTATTATTCTGCACAACAATGTACAAGAGCCACAAACTGTACTGAGCAGCAGTTACTGAATCTGGATAATCAGTGGTTGGATGTAAACCAGAGCAGTGACTGTAATACCACTGAAATTTGGAGTTGCTTAAAATGACTGAAACTGAACTGAGCATTTTATTACTTTACATTTTTTTCAGATATTTTGAGACCCTCACTTAAGAAGCTTTTAAACAGAGAAAAGTTTTTAAATAGAAAAACTGAGAGGACAGATGGAGAGCACTTTTTGAAAATTTAGCCCCTTGATGTTTACTCTATTACAGCAGGCAGAAAGTAGGGCATCAACAGAAATTTCTTAGCAAAACCATAGGCCTGAACACCCTAAAATACTCCAAATTTTGCTTTTAATTCATATCTGAGTTTATAGGCTAGGGCTCATCTCAATTTAAGCCAGTTTCATACCTTCTTTTATTATCAGTACTGCCTTTCTTCCAGCTAGTAGCGGACGTGGTTCCCTGAACAGAGAGCATAGCAACCTCCATGCAGACACGAAGGTGTTACATGACTGTATCAACCCACATTTTCAACCATGTGCAAACAAATCTTTCTCTGAAGAAAACACAGCCCACATCAGTTCTTGGCTCTCCTGAGATAACTTCATCTTAAAAACAAACTACAGCCAGAACAGCAAGTGCACCTGCTGCTCACAGAGGCCCTTCTCTCCCAAAGCCAACAACGCAGCACATCTTCCCAACAGTCACAGCTTGCTCACACACTCAGAAAACCAAATTTAAAAACAAAGTAAAAGGATCAGTTGGTGACATACACCCAGACACCATTAATCCTCCTATACAACACTACAAATGTTTGGAAGCTGATGGACATTTTTGCTTTCTGCTCGAAGAATTAATTTCTTTTCTTCCCAAGAAGTAGCTTAGAGTACGAGAGGATAGTCTGAGTGAGAGTGGGGAGATGTCGCTGCAGGGCAGGAGGACTATCCCAAAGAGAAGCGTTGGCTGGGGTTAGAGATCAGATCCCAGGCTGGAGCACCTCCCACCTTTATGTCCGCCCCCCAACCCTCGCCTCTCACAAAACCCTCTCCTGCTACATTACTGACTGTCAGACCTTTACTCACTTTTACACTCGCCTTTAGCATCCGCTCTGAGGCACTGCTTTGGTTTTAAACCGTTACTGTACTTTTTTTCCAGTAACAATTTATGACGCAGATGGATGCAGCATCACTCAGATTCTGCAGCCTGTAGCCAGCAAAAAGGGTCTGGACCACAGTCTCCCACTCATGACTTTCCCTAAAGTCACATTTCCACTGTACTCTACAGCTGTGACCTCAGAGAGTGGCAGCCCAGACAGGTAGTTTTGGTCTGCCCCAGTAGAGCTGACGTTATAATCTCTCATTTTTTTGTCCCTGTAACCTCTAAGCCAGCAAGACCTGAAGCTCAGCTTAGCTCTAAGTATTTCAAATCCACTGAATTGAAAGAAAATCATTTAGCACTTTAATCAGTTGATCTCGCTGGCAAACCAGAGACTAGAGCCAAAAGCTTTCAGGCCCAGAACATGGTACTGCACAGTGGGGCCCCAATATCAGTTAGGATCTCCATGAGTTGTCACAGAGCCCTCAATTTCTATGTCTGTTCCCAACATTATAGATCCTGCTATTTTGGAAAATCCCAAATATGCCTATAGGTGACCTTATGATTTTTGAACTTGCAGCCTGGGAAAAATGTCTAATTCAGATAACCATTGAATTTCACTAACCTCCAAATCTTTTCTGCAAGATGCTGTTAAATTGCTGACCTCCATTTTATCAGTGATATTGGTCCTTGATTCACAACTGCAAGAAGGAATAAAATCAGAAAAGATTTTATTAAAACCACATACACACAAGCAAGCATATATTTAGTTGAGACTCCTCTACTGAATCAGATCTAGGGTCAAGAAACTAATAAACGCTTTCCTCTTTCTGTACTACACTGTGTCCTTCTGCACGTTACTCTGAGATACTCTCATCCTTCTCTTTTATCTTTGTATGTGCACTGAACTTCTATTCTTCACTGTTTTTTCACCCCATAAAAGCAGATTATTTGCTTTTGTAACAGTTTTAATGTCACAAGAAAGGAATAGAAAATGAGGTTATTAATCTCCATGTGAAATGAAACCACTAATGGTAGCTTCCCTTCACTAAACCAGCCCGTTACCTCCGCTTGGACTCGGCAGCAGCAACCATTCCCCAAGGGACAGCCAAACTGTTTACCATGCTTATTAAATAACACTCCCACTCCTGCTTATTTATTTTTTTTTAAGCAATGAAGTTAGCATTCATAAGAGCACTGGAAGCTGAAGTGGTCTCATTAGCTATATTTTGCTGAGGAAAGCGTAAGTGTTAGTAGCACAATATTTTCTATAGTTGTAATCTCCAAGGACTACATTTCTACCACAGAATTTTCAAAGGCTCTGTTCATACCGGTTTCTAAACATGACCGCTTATTTTAAATAGTCTTTCAGAGGCAAAACATCTTATACATCACATCCTAAGGTCTGTTTTTTTGTTTTCTTAAATGTTGAAACATGCCTTGGAAAACATTTTAAAGATTGCTGTTATGGCATTTTTTTAACTAAATACATTAATTAGATTAGAAATTGAAATTAAAATATAGAACAGCAATATAACCTTTAAGAAATTCAATACACTTTCTTACTGTCCTTTGTAATCTCAGAATAATGCAGATCCCTCAAATTCCCATACAGTGTCAATTCCCTGAAATCCGTTCACAGCTCTTCATGAATAATTGAACTTTTTCTTGAAGGGGGGCTTCTCTTCTCTTCTTCTTCTCCTCTCCTTTTCATTATTGATAATTTTTGCAACCTATTTCCCTTTTTAGAACACCTGCCATGAATCTCTGAAAACAATGAAGTTAACATATATTCAGTGCCAGGTTTGTCTACCCAGAGAGAAGGAGACATCCTGACCCTTCAAGAAAATCTGCAAATAATCAAGCGTATCATGCCTTGAGGGCAGCCTAACACCAGCCCATCTCTGCTGCCCTTCTGGCCAGGCCACTGCAGGCCAGCACAGGGGGTGCTCCAGCAGCACCAGCTCTGCCTAGTCCTTCGCCACGGTCCCACATGGGGAAACAGCACCCATCCTGGGCATCTCTTTTCCTTCTTCTCTGGGCGGCAGGCAATAGGAAATACTGTGGAGTATCTGCAGGAGTTCAAGAAAACTTTCATGTTATTAAAAACAAAACAAACCAGCATGGAGATCTTAAAGACCTCCTGAGAAGGCATGGTTTTAAGAGGCCTCTTTAAAAACAGATAATTGTCTGCTATTAAAATTACATCCCGTGACTTAAAAGGGACTCAAATCTGATTAACACCGAGAAACTTAATTTCCATGTTGCAGGAGCAAGATTGCCTACCTGCAAAGGGAACTACCTCTCTTCTAAACAACAGGACAGATGCAATGAAGAGGGTACAGGTCAGGTATACTGTCTTGCTCTCCCTTCCCAGATCGCTAACAGAGGTTCGGGGGAAGCATCACACAAACCCCCTCCCCAGGCCTGGGTTACACAGGCATGTTTTCTTGTGGCAGAAAGCTGGAAGAAGCTGCTTTTTAGCTAACGCTGCCCAGTGGCACTCTTGGCTGATCTTTACAAAGAATTGGCCTCTGGGGCTTAGTGCAATTGGAGGCAAATTGTACAGCAGAGGTGAGGGAAATGCAAGTATTGAACTGCACGAGACTGGGAAAAAGGCAGACAGTACCACAAAGCCTGAGGCATTTCTGATTTTAAAGGTCTGAGAGAATCTGTACATCAATTACCCTGGGTGAAAAGCATTAAACGGACTTCAGAAATTTTCACTGGCCACAGCATTGTATAAAAATAACCATAAATGCATCCTTGCTGTTGCCCTCTGCCTCATGTTTAGGCAACAGTCCCCAAACCATAATCCTTGCCACTCTGAATCAAGTTAATCTGGCAGAGAGCAGAAGTGCAGAGAGATAGGTCATGCCCTCAGCTGCTGTTGTTGTGTTGATGTGCTCCACTGAGGTCAAGAATCCTTACCAAACCCTACAGGACCAAAATCTGGCCTGTAATCCGTTAGTTTTATTAATATATACTGCTACTGCCACAGCCATTAGAAATGCTGGTGATGGAGCAGGCCTACACGATGCTAGTGGCTGTGAAAACACAGCCTCGCTCCCTTGCAGGAAATCTGTGTGTTGTACGCTTGGGAGACCAAAGCACCAGGAGAAAACAGGGACTTGCTAGAGGTCTGTGGAAGCAAGGGGAGGGCGGGTGCCAGCGGATGCTCGGGAGGCTCAGACCTACACCCTTGTTCAGGAAGGTGAGACGTCCCATCGTGTGCAGCAACGACACTCCCACAGTGCTGTGCCGTGCAGCAAAGGTGTGATCCACACTCCAACTGCCATTACAGCTTCTGGCCTGACTATGCTCCAACCTGAGAACATAACTACACACACTGCAAATTTGGGGGGGGTTAGGGGGGGCAGAATTTAAAGGAGTAGACCAAGTATGACAAATTCTACACTAGAGCCTCAGACAGCTGGTTTTTTCCCACCTCCTTTGGCTGCTCTATTTAGTAGGAAACAAAAAAAAGGAGGTGAATGAAACTATAGTTTGATCACGTTGAGACAGAATGCCACAAAGAGTGGTTTGTGGGAAAGAAGAGAAGGTGGAAAAAATGGTTTGATGTTTAAGTTCCTGCACCACCTGCTATCCACGACAAGAAATAGGATGTTATTTTTATGAATGTGATGTCAAACGTTGGCTTTTTCTCACCTCAAACATCAAAGAAAGAACAGTTACAGCATGCAGTTTGCTAGATCACAATCTAAAAACTCATGTTCAGAGGTATTTACATTACTTTTGTTCAGTTTACTAGTGAAGACACGTTTTTTCTAGTGTCTCTTTTATAGGGTCATCCAAGTGTAAGAAAATCAAACATTTCTTTTTCCATTGTTTCACACATCAGCCCTAATAAGAACAAACAGCGGGAAACAATGAATTCTTCTTGCTAGCAAAGGATTTGCATTTAAGTTCTCCCTGTGGACACAAGCAGCAAGTGGAATAATATTAATGACTGATAACTTCTGATTTTGATTTTTCTTTTCTCTTTTCTTTAAATAAAAAAAAAAAAGTGCCAAAGCAAAGGACACAAAATGATAAGATACCAGAGAAGAAGAGTAGAAACTGGCCGTCCAGTTTTGGCAGCTGCAGCCGCTAGAAAAGACACACTGGCAAAATTCAAAGTGAAGGGTGAGATTCTCCGTTGGATAGAGCAGTGCACGATTAGCAGAGGTCTCATCACATCTGCCTGATGCTTCTCCTCCCTCCTGAGCCAGGCTACACAGTCCAAGACCTGCTCAGCTCTTGCCAGGAGACTCTGATCACTGAGGGATTTCTTTCAGTGATCATGCAGCTCTCATCCAGAGGCTTTTGTCCATGAAACCTGAATAACAGTCGCTCAATTCCCCACGCATTGGCTGTGTCGGATCCAGCTTCTTAATATGTCCCCCAGTGCTGTTTCTCCAGCTGAACAAAGCCAGGTTCTGCATGCCATATCTCTTGAGTGCAATGCTGGGGTTCAATTTCACTGGAAAACCTCCTGAATGCGTGAAGGAATTGCTGGAACGGGCCACTAGAGACTAGAGCTGCTAAAGGAGCATGTCAGATCCAACTTGTAACAATACCTTGCTTAATGCACTGAACAATGAATGATTTCAAGCAAGTCAGAAATTTTCTTTAAAATCTTCAGTCTCTAAAATACCAAAAGGAATTGACTAAGTGCATTTCATAAATCATGCATTTCAGGACAGAAGGTTTGGGTCAATTTTTAAGACTGTGCTTCTTGCTGATGCCATACTATAGGAGTTTATATGTAACACCTATATCCAAAACCAAGTTTGAATGACATTTATCAGTCATTTATATTATTGCCATCTATACTGTAAGTCATGTCTAGTACTGACAAAGGTGAAGTAAACAGCTTTGCTCTAGGAAAAGGCGAAAGTACCTGCTCAGATCTCCCTTTGGGATTCAGACTGACTCCAAAATGAAGGTCTGCAAAATAACTTCTACTCAAGACTATCCACACCATACATGCCCCTATACAGAAGTGGGTGGGGTCATATATTCATATACTGTATTACAGGTTACTATATTTGCCATCCTACGCTGTCTTGAAGCATCTTCAACAGCTGTTTGCAGAAGATGATCCTAGGATGACGCTCACTGTTTCTTCAGCTGTTTTTTCTGCAATTTGATAGCAACATTGTGAAGAACACCAATTTAGCTATCCCTTGGACCAGAGCTTAACTATGGAGCAGCCTACTGGAGAGGAGAAAAAAACATACAAGAAAGGAGGAGAAAGACAAACCAATTAACTTTGAATCCATAATATTAATAGGATCTTGATGGACTCACTTCTCCTGGTCCCTGGGACACACCAGGGACGGATTATATTTGCTACTGTTATGCCCCAGTCTTGTGACCTTAAAATCTCCCTGACAATACAAAGGGTAGATAGGGACAGATAGACCAAGAAGAAGCAACGGAGAAGATGTAAATGGACTTTCCCACAAAACTCCACCAGAATTAGAGCCAGAACTTTTTGTACAGAAAGCAGTGAGAAGAGAAAGAGAACGTCCTACTTTTCCTGTCTCGCAAGGGCCACAGGAGAGGGAGGGGGAAGCAGAGGGCGATTCACTGGAGCGGCATTGCAGCACGATTCCCCATGGCTGAGGAGGAAGGCAGCAATGGGGCTGTGAGAAGGACGTCTGAGAAGTCCCTTAGTATAAGCAGTGACAGGAAAATCCTTCACGAGTGATTGAAAGAAAAACCTCAGTTCTGAAGGACACAGAATCAGCTAGAAAAGGACGGTCTTATTAAGAAGTATAAAATATGCATATTCAACAACAACAAAAAAATCAATAACAGGGTTACTCCAGTTACCACAGCCTCAAGGCTATAGTTACTTAAGTACACAGAATTTACCAAGATTATTTCATTGATACAGTACTTGATCAGTAATTCAATTACCATGCACAAGCCTACATCAAACAGCTACACATTCAGTAGATATCTTTGGCATACTTCCCAAAAGTGAACCTTCATGCATCTTTCATATGGCCAATATAATTAAATTTATGTGTACATGTAGCAGAACAAGCACTTTAAGTAATAGGACATAATCCTAACAGCAGTTTTTCCTTTTTTTAAAAAGAAGGAGAAAAAAGGACTCCACTCTATGACAAAAAACGAAATACAAGAGTGAGAACATACCATGCGCTGATAGTAATGATAGTAATGAGCACTGGTCCAAAGCCTGCAATGGAGCATGGATATCCTTACTCTGCACTGGGATAGGTTTTTCTAGCCCACCAACAAGTCTGTGAGAACCAAATGTCCTGTGTCCCCCTGTGACTCTCCCAGGGTCCCTGTAGTTCTGTCAAGTGGCTCTGCTCTGCAGCCCAGCTCTGCATTGCCTCATCCTCCCCTGGTCCCAGCCCTGCACATGTTTTGACAGGACTCCTACAGACAACACCCAAACCATGGAAAAAGGGAAAAAGCAGATGCAGAATTAAGGTTCCAGTTGCCAATTCCTTCCTCACAATGTCAGTCCAGCATATTTTAACAGCACTATGTCTTACATTCTTAATTGAGTTAAATTCTGGCAAGAAAACCATTCAATTTCCATCTAGCTGTAGTGATTTATTGTATAACATATTTTGATATATTGACATAACAGTGATTTATTTGATACATATTTTATTTTAGCAACACTGCATTTAGGCAGGTAGGATTTAATGGGAATATACTCCTTCAAATTCCTCCATCTGGAGTATATAATCTTTACTACCAGGCCTTAGTCCACCAATCTGTGGACCTGAAAGTGATTTCACTGCTTTCATCCAATGAACTAAATCTTCTCTTTGCCTTTTCTTTAGGGTTTATGTTCTCTCTTTTTCCCCCCCTATAAGGCAAAGGGTGGGCAGAGGGTTAATAATAATGAAAATCTGCATGTAACACTAAAAATAACCCTTGGTTTTAAAGGCCACACTTGATAAAAATTTATAAGGGCTAAAGTGCTCATAAATTTTTTAACCTACTACACATTTGCAGATTTATATATGTAGAAAGGACCCAGTCATCCACATAGCTGAAGCGGTTTCAGATGTACAGTCCTGTTAAGAAGATGACTTGTTCAATATTGCCTGTGACTATGGGAGATATCTACAGTCGTATTTGTTTCCAAATAATTACATACACTAATGTAGTCACGGAGCTGAACCATTAAGGGCATCTTTTCCTCTGTCTTGCCTGCATGAGTCTCTTCACTAAACACAGTGAGGGGAAAAGGACTGTGCTACAAGTAAGGATTGTGGTGATCTTCCACGCTGAGAGATAACAGCCACTTTCACGTGGCTGCCACGGCTGTTCTGCTCATTGCCACAAAAACTTGCAAAGGCACCCACTTCTATTGCTTCCTTGTCTAAACCACAACTGTCTGAACAGGAAAAATCAATAGTTACACTAGGACTTTTAAACTATCTATTTAATTCCATCATGCTGCAGTAGCCTGCCCCAAAGCAACTGCTCGTCAAAGAATATGTGGTTATCAGGGGAACTAGATGCACTCTCCTTTCTGGTTTTGTTTTGCAGAGGTCTTTGACAATATTAAATGAAGCATTCTGGAGTCACACTTCGGTGTATGCCCACACAATGTTCTCCTCCAGGCAAATCTATCACGGGCTGTAAAGGCAACAGTGCAAGGCTTTGAAACGCCAGACCCAAGGAGCACCGTGACTTACAACAAATGCTGATGGAGCCAGTACACACCAGCTTCTCCAGAGGAAAGTAAAAGAAGCGCTGCAGAAAAAGCTTCTGCAAGGAAATTTTCTTCCTTATAAAGGAACTTTCTTCCTTTGCAAAATTGTTCTGTAGCTTGAACCATGAAGGCTGTCTCTCCAAAATCTCCTGGGTCCTCCCATTTTCACTACTAAACATTTTGTTACTCATACAAAAATCTAATTCTTCGCCTTATCTTGCTATGTGCTTGCTAGCCAAGATATCTGATGGCCCCGAGTTCTGCGAGATAACACTGAGACGGCACGCCTAGTTAGCAAGTTTAAACACTCCACTTTTCCTTATTGTTCTCCTGTATTCTCCAGGCAAAATGCTTGGTGTGCCCGGGTACCAGGGAGATGAAAGAGATATTGCTGGGAAGAGCAAGGATTCCAAATTCCCCAAACCACAGAACTTTTTTTAAGCGAAACAAGTAAGATAATATATATATTGCTCATCTGTAGAATAGGTATAATTATTCCTTAATGGGTATAATCCTACCAACGATTCCTAGTCTACTCTTGAGTCTTCCCAGTCTATAATAAAGACCCCTAGGTGACTAATATGGGCTAGCCATGCAATATTTACATGTCCAGAACTATTTGTGAGAGAATTATTGCAAAATTTATTTCACCTCATATTCTGCCTTCCCTATTAAAACCCTGTTTTCAGGGGATTTTTGTCCCTCAGATTTTAAGCACAGTGGTACTCCTTCATTGTTATTCTAGCTACTAGAAAGGCAATAATCAGTTCATTAGCTGGGTTCACAAGGATGACCCTAACATCACCTTTGCTTTCTATTTTGCAAGGGCATGGTTTAAACTGTGTGCATCTTGCCTCCTAAGAAGCCCAGGGACACTGTATGAAATCTGGCAGATGAAAGGGTGCAGTGGTAAGACCTGCACCTTCTTTCAAGTTCACAGGGTAAGAGCTAAGCCAGTGGCCCAAACTCCCAAAGCACTGCGGGCAGAATGATGATGAGATCTGGGAGACGTGGGTAACATTCTCATTTAACTGGTGATGTATGGGGCTATACTGCCTTTAAGTCTTTTGGTATTGGAGAGAACCAACTACAGGCCCAAGAGGTTGTATGGTCCAGTGGCAGAGCAATACGATGAGGAGAAGACGATCCACAGAAGTTTATTCCTTTCACACATCTGCTGTCTCTGCAGCCTATACTTTTCTCAGGGCAGGCCCCATCTCTCATGGTACGTTTGTGTACAGCCCAGTACCAAGGGGCAGCAGTCTCAGTTGGCAACACACATACACAGCGAACTATGCTGGATCCCACAGTACCTTGGGGTGAATGTAAGCAAAAACTTTCAAAAATCCCTGGTGATCTCAGACCATCTCAGTTTCTGTATTTCTCACTGGACACCCCTTAGAAGAAAGTGACTTCAGAAAGCACAAAGCACCCAAAAGTGGCAAATCGGACATTTGAGCCCATCTTTCAACAGGCACACGAAATGGAGGCAACCCAACATTACTGATCATAAGAGCGTAAGAAGACCCAGTACACGGTCAGACCAAAGGTTTCCTCCTGAGCCCCTTTCTCCAGCAGAGGCCACAAAAATATCAAGCCAGGAAAAAATAAATAACCCAGTCACGCTACCCTCCACCCTCCAGCAAACAGTTTCTTCAGGCTGTAGCTTCACCATATAGAGGTGCTGACGACAAGGCCAGCTGAAGGAGCCTGTCCTCTCTGTCCTTTCCCAGCGTGTCATGCTGCTGTGCAGCAAGATTGTCCCAAAGCATTCATGGAGCTGTGTCGTAAACAGACAGGAAAAAAACATCCCTCCAGAAGGATGCAAAGAGCCAAGAAAACGTAAGGTGTGTTATTTGCATTTTACTCCAGCCTTTGTACTGTAGTATCCCAACTTGGTCTGCAGCGTGGTGTCACACATGCTTGTGACGGCAAACCTGAGCAAGGAGCTCACTGTGATAGAGGTGTAGGAATTCTCCAGGTCGATATGGTCCCTGTACACTCTGAATTATACAATTAAAGCCCCATTTCTTCTTCAGCAAGTGAAATCCATGACATGGTAGGAGGAGCCTGACCACAAACAGATAAATGAGAGGACACACAGTCTATGGCATTGATAATTGTACCTGCCAAACTCACACTACAGCAACAAAATACTGCCTCTGCTCTTGCAAGCTGCTGATAAGGCAGGTTGGTGCCACCTGATAAGAAGTCCCAGACATGTGAGCTGATAACTCACCTCCTGGTCAATGTTACCTTATGTCCCTTATAGTGCCACCACACCTCTCAAGGAAATCAACCCGATCACTTGTGAAAAGGAAGGAAAGCATCTTTCTCCTGATGTATTTTTAAAGGGTTTACTACAATGTGGCTCAGATTTCATTCAAAATGACTAGATAGTTAATTTCCCTTTGTGAGCTCCTCACCTCCCTCCCTGTAGCAGCTGCACCACATGGATTTGCAGCACAGTGTTGAGCTTTCTGTTGCTCTCCAGCTTACACCTGGTTGAAGAGGATCACAGGGCAGGAAAACTTTGCTCAGCAGCCCTCCCAGCTGGGCCATGCTGAAGGACACGCTCCCAAGCTGACAGCGCAAAGCCCCCTCCTCTCCAAGACCATGTGCCCAGCCCTCACATGAACGGGGCGTCCATGCTCCTCACGACACCTCCCAGCTAGAGGACTCTCCTGCACTAGCACCCAGGGAAGTGCCACTTCTGCACAAACAACAAATAACCACTCGATCGTTCCCTGTTAACAAGCCAAGAACAAAGACTTACCAAACCTGGGCTGTCTTCTCCTGCTGGGCCCTGCATCTCTGCATCACGTACCACACTGGGACTCAGGACCTCTGTTGTACCCTGGACAAAAAAAAGGAAAAGTCTACTGAGTGCAGGTCCCACTGGACCATCCACGTGCTGGAATCAGCCTTTGACACCAGGTTGCAGAGAGACAGCCATGCCAACTGCAAGACAGCCGCCCAGCTGCATTGCTTGCTGACCTTTCCAGCTAAGTCAGGTATTACAATTTGTACTATTAGCCATGTAGCACTGAACATATGCTTCACACGCTGCACCGAGCCCTACTGTGCTCTATAATCACTCCATTTCTGGCAGTGCAGACCTCAGCAGCTAGATGCTAGCTAGCTAACGGTTTGCATATTATGCTCAGAGTTGTTGCTGTGACAGTACCTGTCTCTGGGACCGTTATCTGAGTGGTCAGATTCCCAGTGATGTGAATATGCTTCAGCAAAGCCTTAAAGCAAGAAGAGACTGCTCTATAGGATATTCAGCAAAGCATGTAGCCTCATCTTAACATTCTTGCCAGCTACCATCCCTTTAGCAGTTGCTCCTTTGCTGAAGGAGCAGAAAGAGCGAGTCACCTTATTTCCTGCAAGGTACACATGGGTTACCACAGCTCAGTGGCTGCGAGGCCGCTCACTCAGCACCATAACCACACCTGGAGGCCAAGGATGGGGCTGGCAGCCTTATGACTTTGTACTTCCAGCTTTTGCCAAGCAATAACTGCTTCTACAATAAGGGAGAAGCAGGTAAGATGGGGTAGTAATTCAGTGAGAGTCCCACGAGCCCAGCTGGCAGGCAGCATGATCACACTGCAGTTGTATTTACCACCGAAGGCAAGGGAGCCAGGCAATAAAAGCAACCACAGCTCATAAGGCAATTTCCTTGTATTTAAAAATAAATACTGAAGGCTAATTTAGTCATCAGCAAGAACTTAAATAAGTAGTTTTTTCTCTGGGTTGGATTCAATACCACATGGGTTGTTTGCAGGTATCTAAACTAACGATCATTCAAAAAACAGCTTCCCGGGGCATCCCATTGCAATGCAGAGCAGTGCCTGTGAAGCTGTCCTGCCCGCTGCAGCTGCGCGCCTCCGCTGAGCCCACCACATTAGCAGTCCCACGCGCATGGAGATTTGCATAAAAGGAGCAGTTATCAGCAATTACGGCTTGCCAAGGCAAAATTCTTCAAGGCCGCTTCACAACTAGTGACAGATGTAGCATTCTCAAGTTTAAGCTATAATTTATTCTTAGACTGGGCAGAAACATAAGGAAAACACACTGTGCGTTTTGCAAAGCTGCTCATTTAGGCATCTGAAAAATAATGAAAAAAAGGGGGAAGGAGAGAAGATGAATAGGGACTAAAGGAAAGAAAAAATTGCAGGCACAGAGCCAGAATTTAATATTCAACAAGGGTGACAAATATCCAGACTGATTTGCTCCTGAACAGGTCAACTTTTACCTTTTGTTCACACCAGAAAATACCAGCACACCGTATTTCCCAGCTGTCCTGTTCCTTCAGGGTTTAATCACAGGTAATAATCACAGTGTGTAGGCTTTAATCCAGCTGCATTACAAATATCAGACCAAACACCTGCAAGGGAAGGGAAGAAGGGATTGTAGCAAAGGGCAAACCCATTCCCGCTTAGGACATGGAGCAGCACTGGAACCTCTCTTCCCATGCTTCCCCCGTCTCTGCCATAAACCCAGCCCTAGAGGGAAGCACAGGCTGAAGAGCCACCACACTCTGCAGGATGCTCCTGTGGCTCTGGGCGCCAGGACACCCAGGACCTGGTGAAAGTCCCTCATACCTTGCCTGCAATTCCAGCTCTCCTCAGTATCATTCCAGCTCAGTATGTTAAGCCTGTGGCAGAAAAGGTGGGTGAACTGGGACAGAAATTTCTGAGGCAGCTGTTGCATGTGGTAATTATAGGATAATTCAGGCTGGAAGGGACTTCAGGAGGTCTCTAGTCCAAGCCCTGCTCAAAGCAGGGTCAGCAACGACATATGATGAGGTTGCTCAGAGCTTTAGGATGTGTAATGCCAGGTCAGCATCTCCACTCTGCATGCTTTCCAGAAAGCAATTCACTCTCTCTTTCCTCACAAGAGGAAACAAAGCTGGGATGAGGAGTTTTCTCTCATTTGCTCTCTTTTGAGAAACGTGGACCCTTGGTGGCTGCCCAGCTAGCCACAGTCTGGGGTCAAAAACCTCGCTCGTGCACCCACAGATCCTCCAAGGCAAAGTCCTCTTGCTCTGCAGAAGATCCTTTCTGGTCCCTGTGTGGATTACGGTTTACATATTCCTGCTTTCAGGAGGGTTTCCAGATGCAGAAGTGGCACGGCCACTGCTCAATTCAACAAGCTGAGCTGGAACAACCAGCCTACCAGAAGACGGCAGCCGGGTGCACGTGGCAGGAATTAGCATACTTATCCCACCGTGGGTATGCGGCACTTACGATCCATAGCGTGTTAGAAAGTTCAGTTCAACCCACCTGCAATGTTAACAAGCAAATCAATAACGAACAGAAGCAAGAAGACAGAGAATCTGGACACCTTCCTGATGTCTTTAAAATTTAACCAATATGTGTTTAGGACCGTCTCTGGGGAATCAGAAGCCATTCTGATCTGATGATATAGAATGATAAGTGAAACGGGTTCATTGGTTTATGCAGGCTTTGGACATCTATAATTCAAAATCCACTGCATATTTCAAATTGTTTTCCTATTTGATACAGCACAAGTGAACCCTTCTGCAAGTGAAATGGTGTTCTGAAGCTGTGAGCGACTGTGCCTTTCCCAGTCCCAGCTGTTTTAAAAAGGAACTTCAGCACCATAGATGCTTTGCTGAAAGCTGACTCCAACATAACTCTGTGCACAAGCTCCAGATCACAGTAAATATCGTTATTAGTACTGCAACATCATGCGCTCCAAGGTCACAGAACATCAGCACTAAAGCCTAATTTTCCTCACCCCCCAATCTGCTCTGCATTTGCACAGGACAGCTCCCCTGTCTGCACTGTCCAAACACAAGAAGGACGCACAAATGCAAACTCACATGGCCATAAAAGTGTGGCAGGCAGGGCAGCTGCAGCAATTTCAAACACTGAGCTAGCACTGTAGTCCTGGGCCAGGGAGGCATGGGCAGTCACTCAGTGGGATTGGAACCTGCACCCGTCAGTCATTGCTAGCGACTAGGACAGCAAGGGATGGCACATGCTCCAAGAGTTTCCACTCTCTGGAGGTTTTTCCCTGCTAAAATCAACAGATCTCTCCACTTTTTCCCCAAGCACCTCATCAAGCTTAGCCTAACGTTGCAGAGCAGAGCAGAAAGCCGCACGCTGGATGCAACAGCCACCACCACCCAAACTGCTCAGGAAAAGGTTTCTAGAATTTTTTAGTACATACAGATCAAAGCAGCATTCTCAATGCCTTGTTTCCAAAAACAGGTGAACAGACTTGGCTAAAATAACAGCAATTTTAGAATACCAGCCTACAGCTGTGTTTATAGAGAAGATCAACCCAAGCAATTAAAGTCTGACATAATTATCAGCAACTAAAAACAGCCTTGCAATTTCCAAGAAACCACGGTAAATAAAGCACTATCTGACACATCTATTGTAATTCACACAAAGTTGTTCACAGCGTTCTTCACACACTGGATAAATACCAAAGCTATTTTTGCTTGCACAGGTTTTGTTACCCCCTCACCTATCTGTGACTGTCTCATTTTGCAAAGAAAACAAGACAACAGACAATGTACCTTTACAATGGGACAAACTATCCTTAGAGTGCCAAAGAAAGGAGAGGAGCTATGAAGGGGGCAAGTATCTCTCCCCACATGGCAGCAGTCGGCGATCCTCTTCCTCACTCCACAGCGACTTCTCAACATGCGCCCTCCAGCATCCCAGGCTATGCCGCTGCCTAAGCAACAGCCTTACCTTCCCTCTCTCCCATTGCAAGGTTTTTTCCTTGTTGTCATTCTCTGTACCCTTCATAAAAAGCAGGAGCCAAGTCCCTAATGAATTTCCTGCAGTCCTGATCCTCTCTTACGGGGTCAAGCTCTGTACAGGATCAAAGATGTTTAGCTTGTCTCTGCAAGTGGGAGGCAAGAGTCCTGGGAATCAGCTGTGGGACTAAGAGGTCAGTTCTGATGTGGAGGTTTTCTCCAGGGGGATGGCTCTGCACCCTCCTCTCACTCAGGCACAATCAGATCCCACTTGAATAAATTTGCTTTTTCCCTGCTCTCCTATATTCCCTGCCTATGTGCTGAGAGTGGACACTCATAACTGGAAACAGGCGCATCTGATAAGGCCTTCAGAGCCACCTGTCCTCCTCCTGTGTTTATACCACCTGCAGTTTTCCCGCTAAAGCTTGTCTATTCAAATTTCACCTCCCTTTCCATCCTGTATTATGAGGGCCTTCTGCTCATTTATGCTAAGATGGCAAATACATCATTAAATTATATGGAGGCATAGCCACTTGCTAGGAAGAGAAACAAAAGTTATGATTTGAAAATATTTTGTTACTTCTATAAATATACACACGTATGACTTTATATGTACAATATGTGAACTGTATGTAGATGGTACATTCATGGTTTGCTATATTGTGAAACCACTGTGAACTGCTTTAAGCAATGAGCAGGTAAGGACAGACTTTGAAGTCGCTGCTTACAAGACTACGTCCAGTGCAGGCCACGGGACATGAACAATTTTTGTATCTGTAAGACCCACAAAGATACGTGTGGCTCTGCTTTCCAGCTTCACATAATCTAAAAGAGTATTTGTCCTCCAGAAAGAGGAGACAGTCAAGGGACTATGAATAATAATGGAAAAGCGCTAAACAAAAGATGGAGCAAAGGATGACGTGCTGTCAGTGGAGATTTGGAGAGAGATGAATAGTGGCTGAGACACAAGAAACATGTTCCAGCAGATGCAGCAGAAGATGATCCACTTTTGGTCCAGTAAAACCAGAGAGGTACACAGTCTCTGAGGTTGAGGCAAGCCATTCAGAAGAGCCGCATTTCTAGTATCCATTTGCAACCATCTCTGTCTTGAAGTCTTGCTTTCCACATGATGAATTACACATTGCAATATCATCTTCTGCTTAATTACATACACTGGACTCAAAGAAGGAAAGTACCCAGTAAGGAAGAGGCAGCTGATTTCAAATGTACCACAAAAATAGGAAAGTTGGATTACCCATTGAGTTAGAAAACTGGTCAACTGCAACAAGTGACTCATGAGTTGGGGGATATTTTGGGGTAACTGCTAATAACTCCTCCTGCAATGATCAGGTATTTATTTGGGACGCTGAAAAGAAATGACATTTCATTCCCAAAACAATAATTACTCATCTCTGAAACTCCTAGGCATTATTCTTTTCTTTTTCTCTCTCAGTCCTTTTGAAGTGCTGCAGAAATGCAATAAAAAAACAGCCCATCCTCAACCTGTGTAGCTTATTCCTCGCTAATTTTTCTGTATATATAGCTTGTAAAGTGACAATAGATGTTTTGTACCTCAGTGAACATGACACTGATTGCTTCCGACTTCAAAGCCCTTCAACCACCCTCACAGACAGAAACAAAATCCCAAAGTCAAGCATCTGCCACAGTATGGGTGTTTATAGTCCAATGGGCCTATTTCCATCCAGGACAAACACAAGGAAGACCTTGAACGCTAGCTGCTGAAATTTTGCCAGCCACAGTCCTCTAGCATGGCAGAAGCAAACACAAATAGCTACTATGCTGGTTGATCCTAATCAGCACATACCTGCTGCCAACTCCGCACCAAAGGAGGAAAAGTGGTCTCTCCATTTATTGGTGCAGCTAGGAGGGCTTGGGAGGCACGAACGTGATCACCGCAAATCTCTGTATGGTGCATCACAGGCAGGGTCACCTCCTGTCAGTGCCACAGACCCTCATGTTTCTTCTGTGGTGGGTTGGCCTTGGCCAGCTGCCAGACGCCCACCCACCTGCTCTCTCACTCACCCTCCTCAAACAGGACAGGGGGATAAAATAAGACAAAAAAGCTCATAGGTCAAGATAAAAACAGGGAGATCCCTTACCAATTATTGTTACGGGCAAAACAGACTGGACATGGGGAAAATTAATCGCCAATTAAAATAGATTTGAAGCATGAGAAACAAAATCAAAGCTAACACAACACCTTCCCCCCGCCTCCTTTCCCAGGCTCAACCTCACTCTTCATTCCCAACTCCTCTACCTCCTCCCTGGGATGGGGAACGGGGGGTTGAGGTCAGCACTGCTGCTCCTTCCTCCTCGCACCTTCCCCCTGTTCCACCGTGGTCTTCCATGGCCTGCAGGTCGTACCTGCTCCACTGTGGTCCTCTCCATGGGCTGCTGGTGGGACCTGCTCCACCATGGACCTCTCCACAGGCTGCAGGTGGCACCTGCTCTGGCGCCTGGAGCACCCCCTCGCCCTCCTCCTGGTCACCTCCCTGCTGTTTCTCACTTTTTTGCCCCCTCATTCCTCTGCCTGCGTGGCTTTTTTGCCCTTGTCTTCAGTATCTTTTCCCAGAGACACCACCAGCAACACTGACAGGCTCAGCTGTGGGTCTGTTGAAGCCGGCTGGAACCGGCTGCATTCCGCAGCCCTGCCCTCTCCACCGTCAGCCCCACAGGCCAGCACAGCTTGGCACGGTGTCGCTGCACCACCGCTGTAAGGAACAAGGCTGGTGCCAAGCCGCCCCCGGAGGAGTGGAGGAAAGTCCTCAAGGAAGCCGGCAGTGAAATGAGGTTGTAATGGAGGTTCAGTGCTTGCCCAAAGTCTCTGGCAAAGAGGCGGGAAGGTGGGCGAGAAGGTTACGTCGCCCGTTACCAATTAGGGAAACAGCTCGTTTAAACCTTCAGGAGTCCAACAAAGTGTCTCACCAAAACATCTGATGCTGCCAACGATACATCTCTTCCTTAAAAAAGGATGAACAGCGTTTGTGGATTTTCAGCAAATTCCCTAAAATAAAAAACTTCCGCACCGCCCCCCCCCCTTTAACCAATTCTAATGATGAAAAATGGGCTGGAGTTGAGCGAGGGAAAACTTAGGATAAACACCAGGAAAACCTTCATGCAACTAACATCTCACAGGGCTGTGGCAGTGCCTCTCAAAAGGAGCAGGAAAGCCCTGCTTCCTATGTTAAACACTACAGCAAAAAATACTCGTCCGCAAGGGAAAAAAATCAAGCCAGCTCAGACTGGCATGGTTTCAAAACCCTCCCAGCTACACAGGGACAAATTCCTAGTGCCGATTTCCACTCCGAAGCCAGGAACCGTGCTGAGTTATACCCCCACATTCTCCTGATTTCACCAGAACAGTTTGCTTTTTCCCCACTGTACATGTCCAACTGCATGTTCAGACACAATTAAAATTACTCCTTTCCTGAAAAAAAGATTTGTGGATTCACTCTGATTTTTTTTTAAACTCCTGCCAAGATTCTGGATCCCTTGCCAAGCTTCTGTTACACTGTTAAGATAGACTTTGCTTATTGATTTTAGTATGAGCAAGAAGGAATGAATCTGTGATTCTAAGCTCCAAATATCAAGCTGCTAGACTGCTGCACTTTGTAATATGGGGATCTAATATTGGTCACCTTTTCCAAACCATAGTTACCACGAAAAGCTACCTCTGTGTCCTGTAAAGCCTCTAACGCATTATATTTGCTATTTGTAAAAAAGAAAACAAAACAAAAAACAGCCCCAAGGAAATAGGGGTTTTCCAGTCACATCCTACCCTCTCCCATCTAAGCAGATCCTCATGGTGCTTTATAGTAACCGGTGTCAGAGACATAAAGCGGATTTCCTTAATAAACGAGGATGTCGCAAACCCAGCTGTTCAGGTGGCCCGAGTACTTCCACACCGTGAACCAGACTTGAACAGTCTTAACCAAGCCAGCGGGCCAGGACTTGCACTTTGCTGGCTGTAAGCCCCGGAGCAGCTCCCACGCAAACCGCTCGGATGAGGGTAGTTTCCCAGCCGGGAGCGGGGCTGCCGAGCTCCCTCCCTACCCGTGCCCCGGCAGTCCACCTCGAGAGCGCTGAGCGTGCTCCAGCCTGCTGGGCTGCACTGCACCCTGACACCTTGGAGCCAGGGGACATGTTCACACTGACGTGCGCATACGTATCGAGGTAACTCAATCTCTATCTAAAGGTGGCAAATTTAGGCTAGGTGTACCGAGCTCTCTGATACTGGCTAAACCCCAACCTGAGCACAGGTTTCTGCATATGATAGTTGGTGGTAGTTGGTGGACAAGTCTGGTGCTGGACACACACAAGACTGAAAAGGTTAATTTATCACACGAGGATTTTTCAGAAGACACCTTGTTCTTTAAAATACTATCCGTAATTGGTATGTGCACACCTGACAATAAGCATTGCTGCATGGATCCCAACTAGAACTGGCATAAGGGCTGCGTGCCATAGAGGGGAGTGACAGACCGTAGCTTCAAAATAGGCTAAGAAATAGGCTAAGAGTTATGCAGATCTGTGTTTTTTTTTTTTCCAGGAGGAAAATCCTACCCAAAGAAAGCTCACTGTGAGAATGCGTGCCTGACAACACCAATAATCTTTGATGTCACATGTTAATGTTCCTGTGCAAGTTATGAGGCAGTTCCCAAATCTCACACTTAATCCTGGTGTCTGCTGTTGCTGAACAATTCAGCCTTCTGTCAACAGCTGTCTCTGCTCCAGTCACTGAATGGCTCATATTCAGCACAGCAAAGCCATTATTTATAGCATGGCACGCTTTCGCAACAGCCTCTTCACATTTCTTTGGATAAACAATTGCAAGTAGAGTATGGAGAGAAGAGGTGATCAGTGCTTGGACACACATCCATACTATGCTGGGAACCACATCTAGCAGGTTGGGGCTCTCTGGGCTGGTACAAGGTGCAAGTTTCCCAATAAAATCTTCCAATTTCACATCAGCTGATTTGGCGGTGCAGGAAAATGCTGAATGCTCCCCTCCCACCCAAGCACGTGCACAGCCCAACATGCAAACATCGTCTTGGAAATGTCCATCACCCGGGATGTGGCCCAAAAGATCAACATTGGCATTCTCCCTTCCACCCCACCTGATAACTCTTTAAAAAGGTGAGAAGGCAGAAGAGCAACTCATCTGCTTGCAGCAACTGTGAAGCTGCTGGAATTTCTCAGAAGGTATCCTCATAGCCCAGGTTAAACAATCACATGTGGCACAAGATGCACATCAAACAAATCAATTTTAAATAAAAAGTATGCCAAAGATGTGCTCCTTCAGTTTAGGCTGTTCAGGCACTTCAATAACTGGAGCATGGCAGAGAGTTCAAGGGCAGGAAGGACCTGAATGCCTAAGAGGAAAAGCCACTGCGTGCTATGTGCAGCCAAATACAGGAAA
>NW_009223255.1:0-15589 GCF_000690835.1 Fulmarus glacialis | reverse complement strand
TCTTTCCCTGTGGACTGCTGGGTCCCTGCAATTCAGATGTGTGAACTATCTGGTTTTATCATGATCTGTTCTTTTAAGATCTTTATATTCTCCAAGTTGCAAATTAATGGGACAAGATGCCACTACATGTCACAGTATTGGAAAATAATATTGGCATATGTAATCCCAAGAGTTTTCTTCATTTTAAGGAAAAAGTAGCTTTGGTTATAATCCAGGGGAACAAGGCAGGTGTAGGGGAAACTCATCGATAGCTTACTAGCCCCATTCAAGCAGGCTTGTTTCATTAATCCATCACACTGCCCTTCCTTGCCAGCACATGGTAACGAAGAGCTGCAGAAGCCTTCTCTGGCTGGGAAACCGATGAAGCTCCCTGGGCAAGGAACAAGTGCTCGTCTAGCGGTGACCCTGAGCCTTGGTCCGGGGGGGTCAGGTTAGTGCCTTCACCCAGCTGACTGCAAGGACACCTTCGGCAGAGGGAAGGCAAGTGACATCTTTCTTTTCTAATTGAACAGGACAGTTGATTGATCACAAGGGTTTGTTAGAGAGGCTGTAAGAGTGAAAGCGCACATCTTTGTCACTCAGGGATACTTGGTCCTTAATTGTGCTGCTTAAAGGGACAGACCATTAATCCTCAGGGTGTCTGTCCCTTGCAGAGACGTTTCTGAATCAGGCTTTCCTAGTTTTCAAAGCAAAATGAACGAGCTGGTTTCAACCAGTGCAAAATCCCAGGATGACACTGGGGATCTTTGCAGGCCAACTTTTGCTTTGGGACCCTTCCTTCCCAGGCTCTCTAACAAAAGCTGGTGCTTTCAATTTCTTTAGAAAGTTACAGTTCCCACTGTATCAGCCATCAGCCGTAGCCTTCCGAGTTAAAGCAAAGGATGTGGAAAGTGTGATTAATGCTGGATTTCCTCAGAGACTGGGAATATTTTAGAAAGGCCACTGAATCTTATAAGTCACATACGCAGCAGCAAGGAACATGTTATTTTATATGTCACGCACATCTCAAAATATACAGCAAGCATTCTTCTTCTAGTTATGAAAAATAACCCCCCCAAGCCCAAGACTCAGTGCGTGTATATGTACTTCAAGTCTCTGGAAGAATCTCACATCTTATGAGTCACATACAGTCATCCCTTATGAGTCAACCCTATTGTTTCTAAGCATCATTCTTATGTTTTTTCATTAGGCTATAAAAAGAGAAGAAATATAACACTGCTGCTGCTGCCCCTGTAGCTGACATAATTGAGCCCTCTTTGCCAAAAAAGGAAAGTAGGATTTGTCTTTGGTCATTAAGAATGAGATCTGTTCACAAAACGGGTATAGTGGGGACTCAATCAGGCGAAAGGTGAGATTGAAAAAGTGATTTGCTTTAATAAGAGTTTAATATGATACATCTCTAGCACCTCAGTTGCCAGGTATGTATCCTCTACCTGCTCCTTTCAGACGCAGGGATCTGGTGGTGGGACTCTTCTCTTGCGCTGAGCGGTCCAGAGAGGGAATCATCTGCTTCGTGATGGGCGCCATGAGTGTTTAATGGAGAGATGGTCCTGCCAGCCATGTAGCTCCAGGTAAGTGGGAGACTAAAAGCAAGGCTGCTGGAGAGTACAAGGTGACCGGGAGATGACTTGGAAGCAGCAAAATGAGCAAGTGCAACACAGAAACCTCCTGGACATGCACAAGGGCTCCAGCATGTTAACAAGTGAGGACTCAGCTCCAAGGCCATGGGAGAAGGGCAACCCTGCTCTGAAGCCCAGGCTGTCCCCAAGACCTGGCATTACCTATCCACAAGGGCCTCTTGTAAGCTGCCCTCACCCTAGGTTCAGGCTACCTACAAATCCAGTATGTCTGTGCAGCAAACCAGCTTGGGTTTCTTCCAAGAAGGAAATCTTGCCCCCTTTTCCCTCTGTGCTCCCCCAGCAGAGCATTCAGACCATCTCTTCAGCCTGTCGTCACTTCTCCAAGGACAGGCAGGGTACCTGGGCCATGTCTTTAAGCAGATGTGTTCAGGGAGGTACTGTGAACCTCTCTACACCAAGAAGTCCCTATGGGAATATCACAAAAAATTGTCTCAGAGCCAGGAAAGCTCTCCAGCACAGATCTAAAATGGTCACCTGCACAGACTATGAAGTATACATATATTTTATTTTATTTTCATTTGAATTACGGGAGCCCCACCACACTCTGATTGATTTCCTGCATGTGACTAATGAGATAGCTCCAAACAAGTGCTGCTCCGAGTCATGTATCTTTCCCCCTTTATATGTTAGCTACTTGTCAGATTACAATGACAGCTCCATTAATTTGGCATTCTGTTGGACAAAACAAGAGCAAATGCCTTGAACAGCAGAAACCTCCAGTGGCCTGCATGCAGTGAGGGTGATCTAGCCATCCTTTATAGCACTCTACTTCACACAAAGCTGTAAACCACATACATCTCGATTCTTTCTGATATAGGTGAAATAACTACTGCCATTTATGCTCCTCATATCAAAATACATACAGCCTTTCCAGAAACCATTTCTGCAGTTTACACTCAAAATAATCCCATGTGACCTTTGCAGACAGACCTCACTAAGAATCTCTAGTCATTCATGCCCTTAGTTATTAGGCTTTAAAAGAAGCTGATAATAATTTACATACTGAGAAGGTCTGTTACATCACCTCAACATACTAAAATGACACTTACAGCTTCCCCTAGAAAGTGAGATGTAATGTAGACCAAGTCATTTAGGAGATGATTGTTTTTTTTTAGCAGGAATAACTACATTAGCAAAGAAAATGCACGTAGGCAAGAGACAGCAGGGTTTGGCCTTTCTAGTGGCTCAAATTTTGGTTTTATTATATGGTATGACATTATAAGTTTAATAGTAAGTACTCCCTTCTCGCCTCCTTATAGCACATAGTACAGACTTTTTATTTTTTCCAAGTGTCCTGCTTTTGCCTGCATTAAAATCCCACTCTCCTCTCCCTGGCCCTGAAGAGTTATTAGGCTGCAAAATCACTTTTATGAATAGGTGTGACTTTGAATGCCTACGCCGCAGACTTGACCTCAGGGTAAAATGGAAACGCAGTGTGATCTGCTGGGAAGTATGCAAACATGTGCGTTGGTGAGCAGTGAGGAGGTATCTGAAATACAGAGGTGACTAAAGCCTTTTTTTGTCATTTTGTCTTTACCAGGCCATTTTAAAAATGTGGTCTCCCGGCTTTACATTCATGGCACACTGGCCAGATTTACAGACACCCCGCACTACTGCATCCTTTTGAAAATCCTGGCTTTCAAGAGGTCCCTCAGCACTAGCACTGCCATTTTTTATTACCTGGACAATTTATGCATGCAGCCCCCAGTGAGTGCCTTATGAACCCATGTTAATATAACATCTGCAATTTGCAACCTTTTTATTTCCAGGTTGGGATTCTTGCGAGACACATCATTTGTGTATTACAGATTAGCATGTCATGGTCCCCAGTTGTTGCCTAATTCTCCCTAGGTTTCCCAGCACCCCCTCTCCAGCACGGTCCCTCTCGAGCTTCATTGCCGCTGGCCTAGGACCAGCTAACACCACGTGGTTCTGCTGACCAAGTGCACGGGGATCACGGTACTGACAATCAGGACTTGGCTCCTGGAGGAGTAACAGATGCACTGAGCTCCCAGTGGCCTGGGAAGCAGCAACATATGCTGTAGTCATTAGTGACTGTTGAGCAACAAGGGAGTCTGACACGTCTGATTTGCTTTACCTTCCGCAGCAAGAGCAATTGTGGCTCTTTGCAGGACGCAGCATAATGTGCTCAACCAAAAAAGCATGAATAAATCGTATAATCAAACTGCAAAACCCCCATTGCTGCTCCTGCTCAGCCCTACAGACCAGTTGTTCACACCAGAAAGCAAAAGGCAAAAGCCAGTAGGGAAATATTTTGGAAGCACTGTAAACAAATGCACATAATAAAGAGCAATGGACACTCAAGCCCAAACCTCCTGACATAAGTAAGGCCAGTTGCTCTTTGTATCCAACGTTAGCTGGAAGGCCCAACCGTCAGCCAAGCTCCTGCCAGCACTGCTGCAACGTGTGCCGTGTCTGAGCAGCCTTAAACCCTCAGGTACAGGGCTGCATTTCTCTGAAAGGTCACATTCCGCAAAAGAATGTGAAAACGGCGTCTTGCATAGTGCTCCTGACATAAATGTTCCCTTGCAGAAAACAGAGATGATTATGCCCTTGTAAACGACAAACCTCATTAGGAGAAACAACTTTCGTGCCTTTAACCTCGCCTCTCCATACCCAACGTACCTCTCCTTAACCTCAACACTCTGGCAGTGACTAGAATATTTAGAGAAAACACAGCTGAAAAGGGACTGCTTTTCTTTCCTTTTGGCTTTTCTGACAATTAGCAGAGCTGAAAGCCAGGGTACTTTAAACAGTATAAATGAACTTGGTGATTAGTTGGTTGTTTCCTCCTGAATGAACATGAAAACATATTAGAGGGCTGAACTTTTATGTTGCACTATGACACTGTCATATCTCTTCATAGTTTTATTTCATATTTTTCCTACCCTCCATTGACTTTAACCCTCTTAAAAGCACAAAGGAGGAGAGGGAAAAGGAAAAAAAAATTATTTTGTGCAGTTTTTATGACATACTTAATGAGTGAATTTTTTTTTGTTGTTCCTTTCCAGATATTTAAACTAAGCAGACTGCTCCAATAGTATAATGATATTTTTAGAATAAAACACACAACGGTTTTTCCATTATGTTCCCAGGTCTATCCAAGAGGTGCTCAGAGCTGACACCCCAGATGCTATCTTCAAAACTGAGCCCTGGAATACTTGCAATCACACCGTACCTGCAAAAATGTGAAAAAATGAAATGGCAAAAGAAAATGAAGCCATCAATGGGTTTCAGATGAGCCCAATTGTGCTTAAAATCAAGGTTTAAGTGAAATTGCCATTTTGTATGGGCACATGGCTTATAGTGTACCACCTTAATTAATGTCTGACCAGAAGGAGAGGGTGGTTTATGTGGTGAAGAAGACTCAAATCTATTCCTGGTCTCTGAGAGGTGTTTCCCCATAGGACTTCAAACTAATGAGTTTGTTTCATTATGCCTCAGCTCCCAGCCAGCAACACATCCTCTCTCTGCTCCTCATCTGCCACATCTATTTGTGATACAATTCTTCAAGGTAGGAAAACCACTGCATCCCACGTGCGCTTGTACCATACCAAGTAGAACTGGAATTAACACTCGCAATGGGAGGCTTTGAATCCCTGCGAGAAACAATATTGACAGCTTTCCAGCCCCCGTCTTCTATACTAGTTAATTCCTTGTGATGCTCTCAACATGAACATGATATCCAGACCATGTTTCATCTCAGCTTGGATCGGACACCGTTCCCTGCCTGGCACTTGGTTTGTGACATTCGGACTCTGACAACAAAGCAAGGTACACAGCTCTGTGTGTTTGTGTACATCCCCCCCATACATTTTTATCAGTGTTCAACAGAGGATCATTTGGCTTTGCACTCTTTTTCGACAAACAATTAACACCTAAGTTCATTTTGTAGACAAAAGGATTTTGTATTCATTTTGTTGACAAACTGACTTGAAACCGTGGGGGAAACCCTGTTTGACAGTCCTGGCACACACTTGATTCTGTGGAGAAAATGCATTCAGCTAACTGTCCATTCAGTTATGTAGACAAAATAAATTTCATCATAATTCTGTCAACAAAATGCTAACTTGCTTAAATTATTCTCTCAACAAAATAAATTAACTTAAAATCCTTTTGTCCACAAAATAGATCTAAGTGTTTAGTGAAGTCTTGTAAATACTATAGTGTGTTAGCTTAGCATATGTAATTCAAACATACGGCTTAGCTGAGTCAGCGGTTCTTGTCTTATCAGGCAGGGTTGGTCTCGATTCTTTCAGCTTTTCCCTTCTCTGTAAGGTCAGCCCTATAAGAAAACCAGTCAACTGGTATGCAACATACAAGAAAGTCAACCAGGACCATGCAAGAGAATCTTTTCCCTATTTTTATTTAATCACTAGCAACTGGCAGGAAGAATTTGACATAAGCGTAGTAAGCCTAAACAAATCAGTCTGTTCCTCAGAAGAAGAGAGGCTTCATCCTTAGATCTGAAGTTTGACATGGAGTTTCCATGACAAACCTTCAGATAAAATAGCAGTTTAAAGAGGGACTACAGCTGAGATACCTTAGTAGATTTCATACTGAGAGCATGAAAATGTAATTACTGTGCTTTTAGATATTATGTGTCTAAAGTCCTTTGCAGCTATGGAAAATTTCCTTCTTCCTTTTCTGTGTTGCTCCAAATTCAAGTTTAAATTCACATATTCACATCTTGCTCGGAAATGCCAGAACCTAACGCTGAAAGAATTGAAAGCAATCAGAGCACAGGTATTGCTACAGGGAGCAAAGTGCACCAAATTCTGCTCAAGCTAGTATAAGTGCAAAAGGAACTGCACCAGAATCAATGGCAACCGCCTGCCCTTGAGTTCATGGCAACATTAAGGAGGATGTTTATGGTGTGCCTCCATAGCACCAGCCAGTGCAAGGGAATTCGTGTGGTCCCTCTCCCATCTCACCTCCCCCAACACACATACACATCCCACTCCAGCCTGTAGAAAAATCAGGGACGACACACCCCGCAGCTCAAGTCAAAATTTTGATGCTCACTTGGACTCGCCTCCAGCAAGTGAAACTCCCTAAGATAAGATAAGGCTGTTAAGCAGGTTTTTACAAGTTCCTTCTCTGTGCTTTACCAAGCACTGCCTGCCCTGTTGTTCTGCTGCATTTTAATAATAAAGGAACATAGAGATAGTCATGCCTATATCTTTAGTGATGTCAGTCAAAGAATTTGGCAGGCCGGTGGAAAAATGAAACTCTTCAATTTGCTTTTGCAATATTCTTCCATTATTATAAACAGGTTTTTTGTCCTCTTTTAGGGGGTTATTGTGTTTACAATGGAGTTAATTTCCAGGTGTGTGGAAAGTGTACAGTAACACAAGAAAAATACCATATTAATATTTAATATAACACTTTTTAGGAGCATGAAAAGAATAAAACCCATTCAAATGCAAATGCAGGCTGCAAGGATGGATAAAGTTCTATGTTTTTCCAGTAATGTCTTCATTTTACTAAAGACCGACTTAGTCTTGAGCGAGGTAAGAGCGCCTGTGTGTGTGCAGTTCCAGACACTGAAAAGTCTGCCTCTGGCCAAAGTCCTACTCAGTATTTGAGACATTTCTGCAATACCGTCTTGTTACAGCACTCATTGAAATACAGTGGGTTTATTAATCCCTTCAGAACCACACGTTGTAGCCCCAAAGGGATGAAGCCTGCCGCAGTGTCTATCCTGCCTTATGAGACTTTAACAGAGCAGCCAAAACTGTGGGATTGTTCCCTACAGCTCTTATGGGCAACAATTTTTTTTTATGTGACGTGCTCTGTATATACCAAGTATAACAAATGGCCTAGGCTGGGATTTTCAGTGAAGTTTCTATGTGCTAGATACCCAGCTCCTTCCGAATTGCAGTAGATCTGGGTCTCTAACCACCACAAAGCTCTTTTGACATCTCCAGCCTAAAAGAACGCATTTTACCAACTACATTTCAAGCACAGCATAATAGTAACCAACTGGGGAAACTTGTAAATGGCACACAAATATTTGCAAATAACTCAGAAGATTCCTTGGCAAACAGTAGCAGAGGTTTGGGGAGTGTGTGGCAGGGAAATCAGGTATGCTTTAACTGGTGTCACTTCTACCTATCATGGAATTACTCTTGATCCACCCCATCTTGTAGAGCACAGCATTGGCCAAGGCCATGCCTCTGAATCAGCTTAAACAATTTTCAATCTAGCTCAGAGTTCTTCTTTTATAATGGCTCTGCCATTGTGCATGTCACTACCTTGCAAATGGGTCCAGATGGAGTAATGCATTAGAGTAGAAAAAACAACCTTGCAGTGAAGGCTAGGCATCATGATAGCCGAGTTCAACGCCTGAATGCAGCACATACATTTGGAGTTACTTTGAGCAGCTTGCGTCATCAGTTTCATTTCACTTCATGACAGGCTTCAGTCTCTCTCCAAGACTGCTCCCTCAAAGGTTTAACAACAGGTTTTTTCTCCTACTCCAGCCTGGATTATGTTAGACCCTTGGCTCCTTCCGTTTTACTCAGATATAAGCAAAACCTAAGACTATGGACTAGAGAAAGGCTCTATGGCATGTAACGCTGCTGTGCTGGGGGTCACCCCTCGGGCACCTCTCACCAGGACAATCTGCAGGGGATCCAGCATTTCTCTGACTCTGCACCAGTCCTTGCTGAACCACGCAATGGCAGCGAAGTGGTCAAGGACCTTGTCTTGCCTTAGCCTGTGCTCAGACTTGGGCAATGCTCCACACCCAGACCTTAAGTAAATAGTCACCTGAGTCAAAAACATGTCTGCAAGATAGCGATAGCTCAGACAAGGAGAGTGAGCAAGCATTGGGAAAGGAAGCAAACAGGGAAGCAGAAAGCTGGAAGGCATATGTTTTTGGTTTGTTTGTTCCTTAACTCAGGTATCTCGAACTCTCCCAACACCTTAACTTGGGAATTCCCCTTTGTGAAGGAGAACTTCGGAGGAGAGAAATAAATGGAAATTTATATGGAAATAAACTTCCAAATATACATGAGGAAGGGAGGGGAGGGAAAGGAGTGATTCATTATTATGGCTTACATATCATTACGCATTCATAAATTCCAAGGTAATATATTTTTCTTCATTGCTTGGATAATAAATCATCATTTGATTACAAAAGGGGAGTACCTGGATGGAACAGCAGCCTTTCTGAAAAATACTCCTGGCAGATGAATGACAGGAAAATTTATGGAGAATCCAGTTGCCTGACTGTCCTGCCTCCAGGAGAGAAGACTGTGCCAATATCTAAACCCTTCCTGACAATTCACACAGCAGACACTGTCCTTGATGGAGTGAGGTTTTCAGACCTCCCTTGGCTTGATTTTCATTTTCCTTCCTTTGGCAGCCTGCAGAATGTCTAATAGCAGTGCAAAAGGGTTAGAAAAGAGCCATCCAAGCTGCTACTGATCCTGTGCTAGCAGGCCTGTCTCTAGGATCTATGAAAAATATACTGCTGTGTTCCCCACTTAGCTGGAGTTGTCCAATCAATCAAAGAGATCCTTCAAGGGTCACTGGTATTCATAAGAGCAAAGAGTTTTCAAGAACAAAAAATGACCATCCAGTCTACCGACTGCTTGCTGTTTTCTAGTTTATCTTCATTTCATCTCCCAGCCTTTTTTTTTAGACCAACTCTTAATTTCTTTCCCCCTCGATAAACAAAGCTATTTGGCTCTTCTTTTCAGTTAGTGCCTTTAAGTCATTCTTCATTTTTCTCCCATTAGACTCACAGCAAGGGGTAAGTCTGAAAATCTGCTCACCCAGGCAAAATGTCTCAAGAGAGGGGGTGGGCAGCTGAAGAAAAAGGTATGGCAGAAGGCTGCCATGTGCAGAGTTGATCCTTGCTGCAGTAAGGGCAGACAACTGGGGGTCAAGCCGCAGCTTTTCTTTTCACACTCACTTCTGAAAGGAAATTGCCATCTCCTTTTAGAAGCACCAAAGGGAAGCAACATCCCACCAGGTCTGGGATCCCATTTTGGCAAAGGGTAATTCACCCCTTGCAGAGCTCAGTGCTTCTGGTGGAAGATCATCACTGAGCATTTCTTCCAACAGGAGCACGCCGTGGAAACATGTAGGTTTTAATCTGGGCATTGCCTGTTCTAAGTTGGAGGACAAATTACATCCCTGCACTGGGCTTTGTGGTTTTGCACTGCTCAGCTGCCAAAACACACACACAGGCGCCTCAGAAGAGGCCTTTTTCTCTAGAAGGGCTGACTAAGAACGTCAGGGGAATGGGCTGAACATATGCGCTAGGATCTCTGTCAGTTAAGCTTAAATGCCTACCCCTGAACTAGACATGGAGAGCCTCCCTTCACAGGTGGCAGAGAGAAGCAGTGCATCGCACCGCCTCCGAATGCAGACACCTGAAACAGATCAGACGAATCATGCTCTAGAAATGCCTATTTCTTAGCACTGATTATAAAGAAAGCCTGGATGAGTAGCTCATCTGCTGCCATCTGAAGTACAAGGAATTGGATGCATTACTTGGAAAGCAGAAAGAGAAGGCTTTATTTCCTGCTGGTTTCCAGTTTTGGGTGGCACTACAGAGAGAACAAAGCCAGTGTGGTGTCCTGAATTTCTGTATGGGAGGTGTTTTATCTCTATTCTCAGTGCCCAGATTTCAAGGGCCGCACAAGATACAACGCTGTGAAAAATCACACTAAAGCTTCCTTCCAAATTGCATTCCTACCTGGCGCTAGCCAGCACTATCCATCCAAAACATTAAAGACCCCCAAAGGCACCCTACACAAAGGAATTTGAGATGTTTTCCAGAGGAACCTTCCAAGAATACCAATAGTTGTAAAATACAGTTTGTCATTTGTTAAAAGAGAAGACATTTGGGCAATAAATGCAATAGAGTAACTCCATCAGTAACATGAGCACAAAGCTCTGATGGGTCACATTAGTCTTGGAAAAATCTCAGTCTTCCAGTCATGCTGCCATATGGAGGGATGCTCTCCAGGGCCCATTTTACTTACCAACTCTTGCAATACTTGCCCCAAAAGTTTAACAGCCATAATTACACTGGGACATGAGAGAACGATAAGGATTTATGCCAGCTGAAAATCTCTTATCAAGCCCCTCCACTGAGGTGCATTTGGTGTTCTTGAACTCCTGGACTGTTTGCACCAGTGAGACTAGCACAGCTGGGAAGACAAATAGGGTCTTAGCCTTTACCACTCTGTACTGTGTACAGACCTTAAAATCTGCATTCCCTGGGTGCCAAACAGCATTTTACATCCACTTTGGCCTTCCTGCAATTGCATATAGCTCAAGGATATATATTTCCCCTGCCCTCATCCCCAGATGAAATCTCTTCTGTGGAATAAACAAACCTTTTACACATCTCTCCATTACTGTATCATTTGGCAGGATTAGGATGCGAGTGTGTTTCACACCTGATGCAGAAAAGTATCTGCTTTGAGTTTTCACCCAGCCACGATTTGTCAGTGGATAGAAATCTCATCTCTGAAGCCCTGGGGCCTCAGCTAAACGCAGTAATGTAACAGATTTTATTAGCAGTTTCAGAAAGGTAATCTAACACTAGATTAGCATTAAATGGTCCAGCAAAGTAGGCACATGAAGGCATCTGTAAACATCCTCCAGTGCCCTTGATAGCAAGAATATCTGGTTTTTTAGGCAAAGAGACAGTATTTTATTTAGATGCTTTGAGGCACCAATTTGCTTTGTATACAAACTACTGAGAGATTAATGTCTTGGTGATCTCTTTTCCTCATCAAAGCTGAAATAACTTGAAATATCATATGACTTGCTAATAGATGACTAGATAGAGCTAAACTGTAAAATGATCATTGCGCTTTGGTCTCTTGCTGAATACATGGATTCCCTAATATGAGAAATGTGATCAGGAAATAATCTGCTACTAAGAAGGCAATCCGAATCCCCTTCGGGGAACAGGCTGCAAGAGTACAGCAGTGAGGATGATTTATTAGCATTTCAAGAAGTGCCTGAAACCAGTACAGAGGCTGCCACTGAGGAATAGCTAAAATTGCTTTATCTTTATCTGCTAATATTTCTGGGAAAATTGCAATATTGGGAAATTGCAGAAAGACCAAACACCTCGCTTATATTGAATTGGATCTGCAACTGTGCTGGACCTATTCAGAGCCTACAGTATGTGATATTCTCCAATTAAAAGTAGGAATTTCAGTCCAGGATAGGGTTCCTTTGTCAATGCTGCTGATAAGTTTTAGGGTAGAGAGAGACACTGAGGTCAGTATTTTCAGAAGCAGACAGTATGTTTGAGTGACCCACCAGAGACTCCTTATAGTGGCGTAATTTACTAAAGATGGCGCTTCCATCACTTGCCTATCATCTCTTTGAGGGATTGAATATCCTCAGAAACTTTGGCAAAAAACACCCAAAGTTGGTGTTTTGGGTTTTTTTCAAATGTGCAATATATATCCTTCAAGTGATATCTCAAAAGTTTCCTCCATGAAAACAGACCAAACAATTACAAAGATCTGCATTTGTTTTTCGTAACAACGAGGAGTTGTAGGGACTTTATATATAGGATAAAATACTGTATAATAGAGAATTTTAGGATAGTAAACAGAAGAGCTTAAGCAACTTCCTAACGAGCTTAAATGATTTATACCTTCTTGGGCTCTTGAGAAGAGCTTAAGCAACTTCCTAACGAGCTTGAATGATTTATACCTTGTTGGGCTCTTGCGACCTATTTGAAACTCCTATGACTTTCTGCTGTAGGCACAGTTAATAAAACCTGAATTTCTAATCTTGGGTTTTCCCCAAATGCAAGTTTTAACTAATCAAAACATCCAGTTGATATACCAAAGCAAGTACCACTGAGTGCACCCAATACCTGCACAATAACAGGCAGGCTGAAGTTACACAGAGCTATCTGAAAAATGCATCAAAAGCATGTACCAAACTGTTCTCATTTTGCTTCTAAGTGAAAGATATGTTCTAGTCACCTGGCATATGAATAAGTCTCTTGGATGTCATACAAGAAAGGAAATGATCAAATACACCTATACTCTCTTTTAAGCGGAAACAAACATTAAGGAAGAATTCCTTTGGGGGAAAAAAATGAAAGCTTGCCTATACTTTAAAAAGTTATTTGCTGTGTTTTATATCACTGCGCTGCCTTATGTCCCAATGCAAATCGCTGAGTGAGCTATGGCATATGCACATGGTGAGATAGGGTCCCTCAAACAGGCTCACAGCTGAACAGACAAGACAGAGGATGACTTCATGTGGAGCTACTGACCCACTCTCAAGCACCACGAGGGAACAGGCATTGGTAGAACACCAGCCTGGTGCTTCCCTGGCCTGCCTACACCCCACGCTCAGCTCTCAGCATCTCCTTCAAGCACACTGTCCACGCACATTGGCAAAGCATCCAGCACAGCACTGCATCCCGTTTAAACAATTATTTTCTAACTTACAATGGACCTGGGGCCTTGCCAAAGCTCTCCAATACAAAAATCGCTGCTTAGAAATCTCCCGACATCCTACGTTATTGCATATGCAATAGTTCCCCCTCTCTCATATGGTACATACCTCTTGCTACACAAACAATGATTTATTATTTTAGCAATAGAAAGCTGCAATAATAGGCCAATGAAAATAGCTAAAATTGTAGCCACTTTGCCTAGCAATTATACATGTGACAGTTTCATTTATCTGCTAGTCCAGCAGCTTAATTTACATCCCCGCTTAATGGTTAATTGTGGAAGTACACTTTACCTCAACAACAGCAGGGGAGAGCAAAGGCTGGACCAAGTATCTTGAAGGAAAAAGCCCCTTTTAATAAATACCTCTGCAATTAATTATGCAACCAAAACTGCCAGCAGCAAGCAAGAACAGTGAAGAGAGGGAGATCATCACAGTATTTACAGGTGGAAATAAAACATCAGTCTGGTAAGATGTATATGATGCAGATGACGTACAAAGTATACCATCATCCAACTCCTACTCCAACTCCAACAGGAGGTATGAGGATGCAGCCCACATTATGTAATACAGTATCTACATTTAAATGTTTCAAAGCTGGCTGAAATTGGCTGAAAAATCCAGGGGGAGAGTTGGTATTTGTTCTTTTTGTTTGTACTTTGGTTTTTGCTCCTTACAGTTCAACTGGGTTTTAAAGTTTTTTCTCTTTAGTTGTAAGGGTAGAAAAATTGCTTAAAACAAAACAAAAAACCCAAATCCCCAAGCAAACAAACCCCCACAGACACAAACCAAGCCAATACTCACAGGAATTTAGGTGAAGGAGATTTAAAACAACAATTACTATGAGAAGGCTGATGTGATGGCAGCACTGTTTCTGCATCAGGAGAGCAGAATTTTTCAATGTCCGTAGTAAAACGATGATTTACAACTCTGCAGTGAAGAAAATTTACACACTGACCAAAACTTTGGTAAGGTTTAGATCAGGTCAGGGATTTCCTGATCACATTTTGCTTTTGTCAGAAAATGTTGACTCATTGAAATTTTATCTGTTATTTACCACTAGAAGTTTGAACACTGTTTATTGTTGTCTGGATTCCTCAGGTCCTGAATGAAGTATCTGGTCAAAACCAGAGAGGTGCAGAGCAGAAGCAGCAGCTAAGGCACGTGCCTGCTATGTAAGAGACCAAGATACTGAGCCTGGGCTGACCCAGGCAGGTAGGAAAGTTGAATTTCATTGTGTAACGTTCAGGCAAAGGACTCTGATAGCATGACCGCTGTGGTGTCTCGCTCAGGGTCTAAGTGAAAAAGCGCAATGTCCTGCTTGCTCTCGGCATGCAGAATTAGAGGTTTTCCAAAATCTTAGTAAGTCACAAAGAATAGAAAAACAGCCCCTTGTGTGGTGGTCTTGCACAGGAATGGCCCAAAGGCCACCAAAGGCAATAGCAGACTTACTTTTCCAGTAACTTCAGCAAGTCAAAGATGGTGGCCTCCATTTCTTTTTTTTTTTTTTTTTTAAATTAACAGCCATGGTTCCTGTTTCAGGTGCATCCAGTACCAAGCATTAGCTTCTTGTATAGCTTTTTTGACTGTAAATACCTCATGTGCCATCGCTCATGAAACAAAAGGCAGTGCTCAGATGTGCTTCAAACAAGCCAAAGGCAATAGCCAAAACATTTGCAGCACAAAGGTGACATGTGGATGATGAACCACAAGTTTCAAACAAGCATTGAAAATGTTTGCCCTACTATTTTACTGACCCTTGCATCCTACCTGACAATAAATAGTGTGTGTTTCTGCACGCATGTGGGTGGCTATAGCTCCCCTTCCTCAACTAGAATACATATATATATGGTATCACGTGATGTTGCACAAAGATATCAGGTCCATTCTCATCACACTAGAAATTCATGCAGAACTGATGAGACCTGTTTCTCATTAGTGGTGCCTGTCTGTATCCCACGTTGTTTCAACTGAGGGGACTTTGAGAAACTTGGGGAGCGAGCTGAAGGAAACCACACAAAATTCAACAAGGAGAAGTACAATCTTGGGCAGCTGGGGTGAGACAATCCCATGCATCATCACTAATGGCTGAGTAGTTGCCTTGCTGAAAAGCAGTTGGGGTTGTGGCAGACACAAAGTTGCACGTGAGCCAGTGGTGGGCTCCCATCATAAGCAAGGCAAACTGCCTACTGGGATGCCCGAGAAGATCCTGGCTAGGAGACTGAGGGAAACAATAATCATCCTCTACACGGTGCCTCTGCTGGCAAGGCTGCAACTGTGATGCTGTGCCCAGTTTTGGATCCCCAGAAACTAGAGAATCCAGGGGAGGGCAACCAGGGATAAGGGTTCAGGGTAGCAGACCAACAAGGAGAGCTTGGGGGAACTGAGCTTGTTTAGCCTGACAAAGAGGAGCCGAGAACTACTTGAAAGGAGTTATGATGTGTTGTGGTTTAACGCGGCAGGCAGCC
>NW_009223254.1:0-1454 GCF_000690835.1 Fulmarus glacialis | reverse complement strand
AAATCATTGCTGCAGCTTAACTAAAACGTTTCAGTTTTGACAAAATTGCTTGGATTTTATTTTGATTCTGACTTCAAGCACAATAATTTATCATGCAAAATTAATATAGAAGACAACAGTTACAATGCAAAACAAAACGTAATGTGATAAATAATGAAAATATTGAAATACAAGCTGTTTCAGAATTAAAAATTGAAATGACTTGATACGAAAATGTCACACAGGATGCCGCAGAGTTGTTGATTTTTTTCCAGCTTTCCTTCAAAACAACACTCTGCCAAAATCCGGCCAGTCCCGCGAAGCACCGGGGTGCTGAGGGTCGGGAAGGAGCCGTGCACCCCTCTGTTTTCCATGGCCTCCCGCCGCTCCCCTTGGCCCCGCGAGGCTGTCGGTGCCCATGGCTCCCGCGGGATGTCCCACGTGCCGGAGGCGTGCAGCAGTGATTGCCATGGCAACGGGGCAAAACAGCCCCAGTGCCCCCGCGGGTGGCCGGGGACCAGGCACGGGCTGGAGCCACCGGCCCACGCCCCAGGGACCAGGCAAGGGCTAAGACCCCAGGAAACATCGGTGACGATGATGAAGCCACAGCTCGGTTGGAATGGGGCTGTGACATCAAGAAATGAGGAAAAAATATCCCCTTGTGCCCCTATCAAAAAATCACGGCTTGGTGCTTGGTAACTCCCCCCAAAAGCTGCGTATTTTAGCAGGATTGTCATCCACATATTTATCATCTCCATTTCTTCTCCTTGCTTTCACGTATCATGCTGCAGCGGCCACCCAAACACGGCTAAAAAGAGGAGGGCACCCCAGGGGGGAAGAGGAGCGCTCGCTTGCGGGCTGTCCCCACGGGCCCCGGGCGCTGCAGGACGCTCTTGTGCACTTCGCACAGTGCGTTTTGGAGCTCAAAATACTCCAACCTGAGCAGCAGCGTGTGAGAAAACAAATGGGGCGCTGAGGGCATTACAGCATGTAGAGAACGCTAATTAAAGGGTTTCCATCAAAAGGCAGGCTTGGGTAAGGTTCCCAATTATCCCGACAGGGATAGGGATTTTAATGGGCACCGGCACGTCCAACAAAGGTCTGCACGCTGCTCCTGACACAATCCCATTCAGGCAGCTCTTGTGCGGCTGAGGGGTGCAGGGTTTGGGAAAGCCGCTGTCCCTCGGGACAGAGGACACGGACGTCCCATTCAGGCAGCTTTTGGGCGGCGGAGGGGTGCAGGGTTTGGGAAAGCCGCTGTCCCTCGGGACAGAGGACACGGACGTAGCTGGGGGGCTTTGCCTTTAGGGCGAGGCTCTGGGGCAGGGAGGCACCGAATTTCCCCCTGCCCGATCCAGGTGCCGCATCCCAAGGGACCACGACGCTGCCCTTGGAGACCCTGACACTAACGAAGTGCCCGCCATCGCGCTGCTTCCGCACGGCCACTGACGCTCGCTGCCCTTTCCCGGGAACCT
>NW_009223253.1:383-626 GCF_000690835.1 Fulmarus glacialis | reverse complement strand
CGTTACCTCATGCCCCTATTGCCACCTGGTACGGAGCCAGCTCACGCACCAGAGGTGACCCGGTTATGAAGAGATAAAAAATACCCAATTCGGGGTCCTTCCACAGAGCAGCCCTTCGGCGGCTTTAGGGGCACGCGGGTTCTGCTGCCTCCCCAAGGAGCCGCGCGTGGATTTTGCAGGTGCCAGCTCACGTCCTGGGGCAAGGTCTTTCCGAGCAGCTTTGGTTTGAGTCCCGGCCTTGCC
>NW_009223253.1:0-220 GCF_000690835.1 Fulmarus glacialis | reverse complement strand
AGGTGTCTCTGCTGCCCCGGATCCCGTGGCAGAGGGGTCTGTCACCCCTCTGTCATGCACTGGGGGTCATGCATTGTCCCCAGGCTGCCTGAGGTCACATCTAGGGGAAGTGGACATGGGAGTGCACCTCGCTGAGGGGCTCTAATATCTTGCGCAGCACCTCCCTGGTACCTGGCTTGCTGTGCTGAAGTATCATAGAATCACAGAATTGTTTAGGTTG
>NW_009223252.1:0-1420 GCF_000690835.1 Fulmarus glacialis | reverse complement strand
GGCGACGTCTTGCTGGATGAGACTCTCCGACACATCAAGGCCACGGAGTCTGCGGAAACAGTGCAGACCTGGATAGAGCTGCTCACGGGTAGGGCCAGTTAGAGACGCCATCTCCTCAGCCCCTCTTGGGGCCCATCCCTGCCGCCTGCCCCCTCTCCTTCGGCTTGGCCATCCCCTCGCTTCTCTGGACTTTGGCAGAATACTGCCAGCAGAACAGGGGAAAGCTGAATGTGGGGGCAGGGAACAGTTTTCCGGGTCTTTTTTGTTGGGAGCTCGGTGAAAGACTTGCTCCCTATTGCCTCTTTTTTCATGATGAGTCTTCACTGAGTCTGGGATCCAAGTTCTTGGGTAGAAGAGGCTTTCCAAAGGGATCTGCCCCAGGCTGCTGTGGCCGCTGGGAGCTTTGCCAGCTTGGCCTGATGGGAGAAGCGGGTCAGAGTCAGGCCAAGAGGAGGAAAGAGGGTTCCTGCGGCAGGGACTGGTGTCCATGCAAGCACAGAAGTCCCTGGGCTGGAAGCAGCCTGGGCGCTGGGGTTGGGTGGCAAAGCCATCGCTGCCCCGGCATTGAACGGGGTCTCCTCTCCTGCAGGGGAGACCTGGAACCCCTTCAAGCTGCAGTACCAGCTGAAGAACGTGCGTGAGCGCATCGCCAAGGCGCTGGTGGAGAAGGGCATCCTCACCACGGAGAAGCAGAACTTCCTGCTCTTCGACATGACCACCCACCCCATCAGCAACGCCACCGAGAAGCAGCGCTTGGTGAAGAAGCTCCAGGAGAGCATGCTAGAGCGGTGGGTGAATGACCCCCACCGCATGGACCGCAGGACTCTGGCTCTCCTGGTGCTGGCCCATTCCTCAGACGTGCTGGAGAACGTTTTCGCCAGCCTGGCAGACGACAAGTACGATGTGGCAATGAACAGGACCAAGGACCTCCTCGATATGGACCCCGAGGTGGAAGCAGCCAAAGCCAGGGGCGCAGAGATGATCTGGGCCGTCCTGGCAGCCTTCAATAAGTCCTAAAAAGCCCCCAAACCAGGTTGGGGAGCCTCACCTCCTCGATGCGAGGCCAGGGGTGTTGGGCACGGAGTTCCTGCAGCAGCGGGTGGGCTCAGCTCGGGGAGACCGGCGGGGTTTCGCTCTCCCCCCTGGGCAAGGGTGGGAGGGCGAGAGCCCACCCCCGTGGGTAGGTCGCCCCCTCCTCCAACCGGCGCCTCCGGGGAGAGGTAGCGGCGGTTCTTCGCTTCCCTTTCAGTGCTCCTTGCCCGTGGGCTTCCTTCTCGGGCCAGTGCAGCGCTAGGCGGTGGCAGAGCCCAGCCCTGCGTGCAGGTCCCAAGCTGCTCAGACGGGCCGAACCCCGGCAGAAACAGGGCTGCGGAGCAGCCTGCGCTCCCTGCGCGCTCCCGGTGTGCTGGCTTGTCCGGCC
>NW_009223251.1:1833-2145 GCF_000690835.1 Fulmarus glacialis | reverse complement strand
CAGCCTGGCACGGGTGCCTGCAGGTCCCAGCAGTGCCATCCCTGGCCAGGTTGGAGACAGACCGGGTGCCAGCCCTGGGCTAGGCAGGGTGCCGTGACCTCGCCGGGCACCTCTCCCTGCTTCAGCATCTCGGGGGGGTTCAGGTTGTCTCCAGGTTTCTCTGTGGCTCTTCCTCATTTTGGTCCTTCTCCTTCACAACCCACTCCCCTCCCCAACAGGCAAGGAGAAGACAGTGGCCATGTTTGTGGTGGGATTTCTCTCTAAGGCACACAGGAGAAGAGCCCTTGCTGCCCAGGCACCGGCTGGCTTAGC
>NW_009223251.1:0-1781 GCF_000690835.1 Fulmarus glacialis | reverse complement strand
CGAGCCGAATAGGGCTGAACACTACGGACAGCCTAGAGCCACTCTCCGTCCCTGAGCAGTCCATCGCCCAGGAGGTGGTGGGCCTCCTCTGCATGGTCCTTCTCACCCTCACCGCCCTGGTGGCCAACACCGTGGTGATGGTTGTCATACTCAAAACCCCCCTTCTCAGGAAGTTCATCTTTGTCTGCCACCTGTGCGTGGTTGACCTCCTCTCTGCCATTTTCCTCATGCCCCTGGGGATAATCTCCAGTTCATCCTGCTTCAACAGGGTCATCTATAGCATTGCCGAGTGCCAGGCCTTGATATTCCTGAATGTCTGCTTCATCAGCGCTTCCATCCTCACCATCTCCATCATCAGCGTGGAGCGGTACTACTACATTGTCCACCCCATGAGGTATGAGGTCAAGATGACCATCAGGCTGGCAGTGGCCGGAGTGATCTTCATTTGGGTCAAGTCTGTGCTCATCACTGTCTTGGCACTGGTGGGCTGGCCTCAAGGCAACGGGGCCACCAGCGCCAGCCGCTGCACAGTCTACTGGAGCCCTGGGGCCCACAAGAAGGTTTTTGTGATCATCTTCAGCATCGTCTGCTTCGTCCTGCCCACCATCATCATCTTTGCTGTCTACTGCAGTGTCTACCGCGTGGCCCGAATGGCATCCCTGCAGCACGCACCCGTGCCAGCACAAGCAGCTGTGCCGAGACACCGATCTGACTCCATTGCCAGCCAAGTGACCATCATCACCACCAGGAACCTGCCACTGCCCAGGCTGATGCCAGAGCGCTTTTTGGGAAGCCACAAGGCCATCCTCACCTTGGTCCTCATTGTGGGACAGTTCTTGTGCTGCTGGCTGCCCTTCTTCGCTTTCCACTTGCACTCCTCTGTCGCCGCTGGCACGGCGGGTGGTGGGCATGGGGAGATGGTGGTCACCTGGATTGCCTACTCCTCCTTCGCCATCAATCCCTTCTTCTACGGGCTGCTGACCCGCCAGATCCGGGAGGAGCTGGCCCGGCTCCGGCGCAGCTGTCTCAACCGACCGCTGGGCCAGGAGCTCTGTCTTTCCGTCTCGGAGGCCTCTGTCCAGGAAAACTTCTTGCAGTTCCTCCAGAGAGCGACTTGCACGCTGGAGACCCACACCAGCTGCATCAGCCCCAGCCCCAGGAACAGGCTGGACCAAACCAAGATGGTCTTCCCCATCCCAGGTCAAGTTCCTGAAGAGAGCAGCTGAAGAGCCGGGGGCCCTGTCCCACCGTGCTGGGCAGGACCTGCCAGGGACCTGCCAGGGACCCATCGGACCTGCTCGGACCCAGCCTTTTGGATTTGGAGGGGTCCTTGTTCAGGTTTTGCCTCTTTGAGCTTATGGTGGAAGATAGTTTCTCTGCCCAGAGAAGACAGCAGATCTGGGGAAGCCTCATCTCCCTTCTGCAGGCTGGGATTGTCTCTGGCTCCACCAGCACAGCCCAGTTGCATGTACAGGCTCTCCTTGGGACATGGGCAAGCCCTACGTGGGGGCAGAGGACGGGGCACCTCCATCTCTGTCACCCTGCTGGGACCACTCATGGCGAGCGGGGAAGAGCAGAGGTCCCTTGCACCCTACCCAGGAGCAATGGCCCAGCTAACACCACTAACACCAGTAACACCAGGGCCCTGGGTACCCTGCCGAGCCTGGGTGGCTGACATGGAGCCCTCTATCCTTGGCTGTTTAACCCAAAACTAACGTCTGGGTGGAGGAGCTCCTGTCACCCGTGGTACTTATCAGGGGGACCCACGGGGCTGGCTCTGG
>NW_009223250.1:0-8863 GCF_000690835.1 Fulmarus glacialis | reverse complement strand
AAAACCCTCCGGTGTTTTCCACAGTCCCTGGGCCCTTAGCTGTGATGTTACAGCAGGTCCATGGTCCAGACATGGCGCCCGCGTTGCTAAAGCTCAGCCTGCATGGATCACTTCCTCTATGCTAACCATCGATGGCCGCTGCCGCCACCTCTCAGGTATTTATCATTTGCGGGGTGCTGAGGTGACCAGAGGTCCCCTGAGGGTGATGAGACCTGTGAGACAAGTGGGGTGGGGCGTCTGTGCCTTTGGCTCGCCAACACAGAGTCATGGCTGGTCTAAACCTCCCAAAGCTGCAACCTGCAGCTGTCACCATCAGACTTAAACTCACTATACAGGGATCTGCATCGTGCCTTAAAAAAGCTGCAAGGCTTTTCAAATCAAAAGAGATTGAAAAGCACTGCTCCAAGTCACTAGGAAACACCTGATGTGCGAAAACATTCAGGCATGGGTCCACATGGATGAGGCATTTCAACAACCAAGGGCAGCTTCTGTGTCATCCATGCTGATCAGGCTCTGGAAGATGGTTTGCACATGCGTTCTTGGCAAAGTTAAACTCATAAAGATTACTCTGTTTGAGTGATTGCATCACCACAGGTTTCTGAGTGACTCCAAACTCAAGATGCGTATTTTAAATCTCCCCTACTGTTGCTGGTAATTTGTTCCATATTTACCATATTACTTAGTACTTGCAAATGGGGTTTTTTTTAGAACGTAAATGTTAATTAAATTAGATAGCCATAGCCACAGCAGGCCAAACTCATCTCTGACCCTTCATGCCATTGCAATCCATGGTTTTAACACTGAGGATGAATTTAGCGATATTGACTTTCCCCCTACATTAATCCATTGTACTTGAAAACAAATGGAGCTTTCTCTTCTGTGTAAGCTCAGATGGTAACTATTTCTGTGTTGAGCTTCGTGCTGGCTTTAGGTCCTAAAGGTTTTCAAAGGACAAGGCTACTGAAACTGTATTACTTGTTAAAATATAAATAGGTGATGAATATATACAATTCTGGTCATATTCAAAGACCACAGTTCTTATATCTGTATCTGTCAAGGTAGGATTTGGGTAAGAATGTAGGTAAAATAAAAGGCTTAATGCAACAAGCTTTTAAAACCACATTTACCCAGCTGGAGTTTTTATAGTAGTATTTTTCCTCAAAGTAAATTAGCGAACTCCCACAATATTGGAAAAAGGGGCAACTCGGAAGAAAATTATCTCATGCACGTCTCCTACATTCTGTAGCGATTGCATCCAGTATACAGTTTTGCATTTTTAAAAACCGTTGAATAAAAGTATATTTAAGGCAATGTAGTTACCATTTATGAATAGAATATCCTTTATGCACTTGATGATAGCTTTCACTTTGGAGCAAGTATGAAGTAAATGAGATCCATGCTGTTGGGCCCACTAATGTGCAGGCTGATGAGACGTCCATTGTTTTGTGACAGATAGCTTTATTATTTCACTTTCAACATGTTCTACATTATTTGCTAAATCAGTTCAACCAATACTGAAAAAAAAATTTTAGTTTTGGCAATTAATTTTAAAAACAAACTGAAGATTCATTTCAGCGTCCACTGAAGCCATAAAAGCTGGAGAGAATGCAGCTGTACTGAGCATCAGCTACCTGATTACATTCCAAGTAGGCAATAATCTAGTTTTCAGCTTTCATGTTAAAAATGTCATTTGAAGTTACAAACTAATGTCTTTCACTGGTATTTTTCTTGCCAAATGTCTCCTCTATTTGTGGTTTGACCAATTATTTTAACTTTAATTCTTTGCCAAATTACCAGATTTACCACATACAGATCCATATTAATGCATATTAATACAAGTCGTAAAGTATTTCATCCTGTTCTGGTAGTCAGACTTCAGAAAGGTTCAGAAGGATCAGTAGAGATTTATAAGAATGATTCAGGGATTGGAAAACATACCTTGGAGCAAGATACCTAGGCAACTCTTTCTAGTTCACTTAACCAAGACGTGACTAAGAGCTATTAGCTCCTGTTCAGTATGTATGTTCACGAGAAGGATGCTTCAGATTGTGATGCTTCAGATTGTAAAGGTGTCCTAACATTGAAAAGAAACTGCATTGTGAGACCCAGTGTCTGGGTACCAGAGCAGTTCTGAGTAGAAATAGGGAGTACAATTAACTTTTGGAGAAACTTGCTGAAGGTTGACTTGCCCTTTGCACTGAACTGCCTCTCTAAATTCACATTTACTGGATGTGTGAAAAAAAAGGAATTATTTGCCTCCCAATACCTTTTGTTAAGTAAGGAAAAGCAAAAAGCGTGACTTATGATGGCCTCTAAAAGTATATTTAATACATATGCCATAAGATACATATACCACAGCATGTATTCCCATGAAAAATTTTAGGAGGAGCTGTGCTCTCAAAATAGTTTGTATTTGGCCCTATGCATGTATTATTCATGCATACACATAATTTCTGTGAAAGTTGAGGGAAATGAATAAAGAGGAAGTCATTAAAAGAGAAATCAATTCAGGTGGTCACACTTCAGCCCAATCTGTGTGTCCAAGGTCTGTTTTGGCTTTCTTTTTAAGGCTATGTGCAAAGTTGTAAAAAAACCTGAAGAATGGATTGAATTTTGCTTCTGGAAAATCTCTCTTGTACTGGGGCATTCTTTAAATTAAAAAAAAAATCTGTTGAATACTTTTTCATACTGGATGGTACAAGATAGAAATTCCCCTCTTTAATGTGAAATTTGTGGAAAAAGAACCAATTGTCCCCATTCCCTTATAACTTCACCATGTACATTCGGTGTATATATTTTCAACATAATTTAACTAGTGCTTCTGGTGTAACTGTTAATGTCTCCCATGCTTTAATTCACGCAGGAATTATTTTGGTCTATATTGTTAACTAGTGTAAATAGCCTGCATGTTAGCAGCCACTGAGATGAAGCATAGTTTTAGACTCCACGTGATGTTTAGCAGTTTCTTATTAGCTTCATGTTTTGTGGACTTTCATAACACGCAGTCACTGCCCTTTTGTAATAAAAATCAACAGCTGTGGAAAAAATGGTGCAGTTGGGCTGTACCTATTCCTCTATGGCCTTTCTGTCCCTGACCTAATCCGCTGAGCCCTGCTGGAGAATGCAAAGAGCCCTGAGCAGTAGCGCACTAATACCTCTGTGCTGCTTAACCAGTTTGGGGAACGAGTACGTAGTCTGATCGGTCGGGTTGTCGTCAGTCAGGAGTGAGTATTGCACAGCCGGTGACCTTGCTGTCTGCGCAGTGCCCGCCCGCGTGTGCGAGCATCTCCTTCAGCTCTTGGTGCTGACTCTGCCCCAATCGATGGCCAGAGAACTTGTCATTCCACTGAGACCTCTGGAAACGACATTGGAAAACTATTGGCAGTGTGAGTGATCTTGACTTAAATCTTCCAGCCTGAGCAAATATACAGCTCTGGCTCTACCCTGTACCCTCTAGGCTGGCAAGAAGGCTCGGGTTGAAAGTGCAAATTAGCGTACTTTGAAGATTGTTTTGGTGTGAATTGCTGGGGCGGCAGGCAAAAACACTTGTAGGAGCACTGAGTCTACAGAATAAATAAATGGGGACTTTGTGCATCCAGTTTTACTGGAAACGAAGTTGAGACAGAACTTCACTTCTTGAAAGAAGTGAAGGATACTGGAAGTTGAATGGCCCCAATAAAAGTGTTGGTTCTGGGAGATGAACACAGGTAAGACCTGCCTTTTTGGACGCAGTTTGGCAGGAATGAAAGTTGGCAGAGCTAAGCCAACAGCGAGGGCTTTAAAAATCCCATCCTTGCCCTTTTAGTTCTCTGGGTAATACATTCCCTCGGGCTGTGTGACTGTACACAGCAACACACCTTTAAGTACTTCCGTGCTGGTTTTGAGTATTGGCTCATGCTCTTCTTTAGTTGGCTGTAGGCAGGTTTATAAATTATCTGCTGAGGCTTATTTTGCTTATGTGATTTCTTGAAACATGCTTAAACTTAGAAGATATTTAGTCAGTATCTTTGTCTCTTTAAAGACATTCTGCTATAATACATTGCTCTTACTATTAGCTTTTGGCTTTCACAGAAACTCATAAAAGCCTCTTGACCAGCAGATCTGCGGTAAAGGTCTGCTTGCCATAAGGACCGCCCGCCTGCTTGCTAACGGTGTACTGTTTGTCAAGGTGCCTCTTCTCCTCTCTTTCAAGTTCATCAACTGAACTTTGTTGGCAACAGTACACAGTTAAGTAGCTAAATGTCTATTCAATGACTGGCCTGCCAAGTTACCAATGCAAGCATATTTTTGTAAAGAAATATGCAGCTCAACTTGTGGTGGCCATTGAGAAGCTGAGCTGCAAAAACATCAACACCACAAGGACACAATATTTTTCTCCTGATTACAACACGCTCATTTATTTTGGAATTCTTCTGCCAGCTGAGGACTACAGGGCAGTGACAGTAGAAGAGTTGTCCAGATGCCAAGGAAAAGAGAGAACTGTATATGTGCTCCTGTCCTGAAATGGTAGAGGGTAGGGAGAAAGGCTGGTAATGATTTGAAAGAATACATTTCCATAAACATTTTCAAGGGAGCCCGCAGATTGCTCCCACAACAGATACCTGCAATACTTTGAAAATATGTATAAAATCCAGCTGATTGCTAAATTTTCAGGTCTGCTTGTTCACTTGAAGAGAATGCAGAGATTTGCAGATTCAGAACAACTTTTCTTGTAAAATTAAGATAAATTATTACCTTTCAAATTAGCTGGGAAAGCCATCACATAATAAGGTACTTGTGTGGGAGCAATCACTATAGTATGTATTCCTAGGGCCTGAGAGATAGTGGGCTCTAACATCTGACTGGATTGGTCAGGTAGCAATAAAAAAAAAAAGTAACTATAATAAAGACTGTTTTGGTTTATGTGGAAAACTCAAATCGCCGAGTCTTTCTATAGTATATGTAGACAGGTTTTTTACCTCTTAATATGTGACATTTCTGTGTGAAGGCAACCTCTCCAGCACTCAGCATTATTTAAAACTTTTCATTTCACTGGCAATTCACAGCACTGACTTTTTGAAAGAGATTGTGTTCGTCAAAATGTATGGAGCACAGGCTGTATAGCCTAGTGCAAAGGCTGTACAGAATTTTTTTTCTGGGTCTTACCACAGTATCTGAAGTTTTTTAAGCCTTCTTTTAAAAGCCTTTTTTTCTGTTTTAGCTGAAAAAAAAAATTGAGCATAGGTGCTGAAGCACAGGTGCTGAAGCAAACCAGCAGACAGTACTGTTTCATTGTCCTTCTTCTGTCATACCATCTGTTACCTCATGCTTTTAACTTATGCTATGAACTGTTGTGGGAGCAGGGATGCCTTTTTCTTACGCATCTGTACAATACCAAACATGGTCGGTCCATGTCCAAACTTTTAGGTACTATGATAATATAAATAATAAATCTTGGAAAGGATATAATTTTTTATCTTCCTAGTATCATCATGGGTGTGATGTCATTTTATGGCTGGAGAACTAAGACATAGATGGTCTGCAGTCAAAATTATCGAGTATCCCCTAATTGTGGGTGTGCTTATTCAAGCACCTCAGAGCTGATATTTCATAGCAGGACTTTATATGTTCAAAGCACAGTTCCAGTTGGCTTGAATTGCAGCTGTTGTGAATGCACGCCCTGCTATGAGTGGAGTCCCAACTGAGGCTGCATAGCTTAAGCATTGTCGAAAATGAGACATATACGTTAAGTGGCCACCTGTGAAAAGCTTTCAGTTGCTTAGATGCTACTGCACTGGGATTCTTTGGCAGAGCACAGGGAGAGGATTCATTTTTCTGTGATGATCCTGCAAGTGTTGCCTTTATCTTCTTGCAATCTTCTGCTTCGTTCGCTACTTAGCATCTAATTACTGTAACAAATCAAGAGTCCTATTTCTGCAACAGTCTCCTTTCATTGCGTACCCATTGTCAGGTGCACGACCAGCGAGCTCCAAAGATGAAAAAGAAAGTCCGCACGCTGACTATAGAAAGAAATACATAGGGAACAAATGGCATTTGCTCAAGTAGTGAAAAGCTGTAGCGTGAAGTGTGAGAACAATTCAGGGCTGTTTCTCAGACACTAATGGCACATGATAGAACGTGGTTCGTTATCGGAAATGTGTTTCCTCCACACAAAGGCCCTCCAGATTCATCCCTTTATATATCACGCTTTTGACTGAAGGTGGTTGAAGGTCCTCTATCCCCAGGACTGGTATTCGAGAAACAGTGACTATTCAGATAAAATAGTCAGAAGCCCTATAAAAGCAACAATTATGTTAAATTTAGAAGGCTGCTTCTAAACTAAATTTTGTCTATTTAGTATGTCCTTGCTGCGAGGATTACTTTGAGAAGGTGTGCAGAGAGCAGCCCGTATTTCACACACTGCACAACTGTTCCCTGTGGCTCCAGTTCTTACTCTGTTCGTCATGTTCGTTGCCGGTTGGTAAGGCCGCTGTTAGCAGCGCTGTGGAGTTTTGTCACTGCCTTTCACGCAGCTGTGATTTGGCTCTCCCTTTCTAGTTGGTGACTAACTTCCACTCTAATGAAATCAGAAGATGCTACGAAATCCATAAGGCCCTGCGGCCTATCCCTGCCAACATGCTACTCATAAAAGATAGGAACCGGTCCTAAGCAGGGAAAGTGGAGCCCTCCTCTCAGTTTTGCTGGTTTGTGAGCTTGGGCAAGCCAGTTCTGTACTTTGTGGGCTTTTATCTTCTCAGCTTTTATCTGTGTAATCTATCGAGATGATCCAGAATTCAGCCCCTAAACTGCTGTTCAACACATGCACAATGCCTGCTGCAAAGGGATCCTGATTACACTGCACTAACACTCGCCTGATACGTTTAGCTGAAAAAGGAAAGTGAACAACTGACAGAAGAAGCTGAACTCGACAGAACAATCACTGAGCAAGCGCTGAGTACACATAGCATGGTGCAGAAAATGTGTACCGGTTTGTATGAAATCTGCTGAATACTCTTCCCAAAGTCTCTGATAAATCTCTCTACAAAACCAGAGCTGCCCTTGTATACTATTGTATATGTCTTCTTTATGTTTTGAAAATTTTCAAAGCAGCCTTTCAACAAGGAGCCATTATTTTCCTACGTTCTTAGTCCATGATACAATAGTCTTATCTCCTTGTACAAAATGGCTTCTTTGCCCAGTGCGCAGTGAATGATGTAGTTTGAGCCAATCAAATCAAAGTCAAGCTTCATTATAAGCAGCACCTGGTGTGGCACAGCTGGGTTTTAAAGCACTATCTGGGATTTCAGAGCCCTGAGTTCAGTTTTCAGTTCTGCCATAGATTCATGCGACCGTCTCTGCTCAGGTGGTGACTGGCTGCACCTGCATCAGGAATGAGCCCTGCACCCAGCTGGAGAACAGTCAGGCTGGCCTGGGCCTTGGGCGAAGGCGTCAGACGGGGTCCTCTAGCTAACCAAACCCTAGCGTTCCCTTCCAGCTGTCCTGTATCACAGCTCAGCATCTGTATCAGAGCTCAGCATCTGGCTCTTCCCCCTGCACACACTGTAGTTTTGCCACTGGTTTGACCAAACATTCCCGCTCGGGTCCGGTTCATACTGACTTAATAAACACGGCCTATGCCAGGACAGTGATTCAGTGACAGGTATCTGGACGGAAGCTGTTCGCTGAGGGGTTTGTTCCTCTTGGAGATCGGCATTCATTGGCACTCAGTGGCAGCATCCCTTCTCGGAATACCTGTGTGTGCGAGCACGCACGCTCACGTCTGCTGGCTTTGGGTATGCTTTTTCAGCAGCTAAACACACAGGGATCTAAGGGAATCAGGAGGCTCAATTGCTCTTTGTTGCTGTCTTTTGGAAGGCTCTGTTGCCTGTTAAATTCATGTGAGCTTTTTCTGTCACTTCACAGGCTTCTTGAATGAAGCTCTTTCCAATGACAGGACCTAAGCTGCAGGATCAGGCTCTTACCTTGAAAATCTGTGCATTAAGCGCCTCGTATCTTATCTATATAGCTGTTGAACTAATCAATAAACACTCTGCTAGATATATTTATCCTCCCAAGCTGAGGGATCACGCACCACTGGCATTGAAAAGGCTGAATGATTTGCCCCGGTTCATGCTTTTGAATAAAATTGACAGCTATGAGATGGAAATGTTCAGCTCTTTTTTTAATTTGCTGCGGGAAAGATTTATCAGACAGAGGTGAAGTCTTTGACCCAGTTGTGTCCTGCTGGGGTCTCTCTGAACGCCTTTACAAGCTACAGAGGGAAAGGAGGAGTCCCAAGCACTGATATTTTCAGGTATCTCTGGCTTTCCCAGTTACAGCCGCGATACCCCAGCAAGCCGGTGGGGTTTTAGGATACCTCCCTGGCTCTGGGCTGCAGCCCGAGCAGCACTTTTGCAGGGCTGGTCAGAGGTTGCTGCAGAACAGGACTCGGGGCATGCTCCCACCCAGCCGGGAGCAGGGGAAAGGAGGAGTCCCAAGCACTGATATTTTCAGGTATCTCTGGCTTTCCCAGTTACAGCCGCGATACCCCAGCAAGCCGGTGGGGTTTTAGGATACCTCCCTGGCTCTGGGCTGCAGCCCGAGCAGCACTTTTGCAGGGCTGGTCAGAGGTTGCTGCAGAACAGGACTCGGGGCATGCTCCCACCCAGCCGGGAGCAGGGGGAGGCCGGGCACCTCGAGGTGCCACATCCACTCGCATGGAGCAGTCAGGGAGGAGAGGAGCCCTCCGGATGCTGCTGCCAGCTGTAGCCTAAACGGTTCCGCCAGCTCCAGGGGTGGCTCTCGGGGACCCTCGCTGGGGGGAAGCGCAGGCTGGGACAGGGCTGGCAGAGGCCGGGGGGCTGGCGGGGCGGCAGGCCCAGCC
>NW_009223249.1:21161-26884 GCF_000690835.1 Fulmarus glacialis | reverse complement strand
CATGAGGCTGGGCACCCCTCGTTAGACGTACGGGGGAGCTGCTTTGAGAACGCAAATAATTCTCCTATTTACAAAAAGGGAAATGCTAATCTCAGGAGGCTTTGAGATTTACTGCTAAAGAGGATCATAATAAAAGGAGGCCATCTCCTTCCACCTGTCACTACGTGTTTTGTTTGCTCAAGGACCTCTTCTAAAGTTGCTCATGTCCACCAGCCCGGCCCTTTACGACAGCAGTGGAGAATCACTGTTTATGCTGTAGCAAGGTAAAGGAGGGTCTTCACCTGCAGAACTTACAATAGAATCCTAACTTTAAAAAAGTGATGCAATGAAAGAAACTTTATTCCCAGTTGTTGTCACTCTACATGCAACTCAGGCGAATTGGGACAGGCATGTGAGGAGGAGCCGGGACGACAGATCTGAGGCTGACAGCACAACCCCTCTGCTTCCTTCTGCGCAGGACCTGTTTGCACTGGGCCTGTAAGCGGAACCATGCTCAAGTGGTCTCCTGCCTGCTGGATGCTGGTGCAGATAAGGAGATCCTCACCACTAAAGGAGAGCTGGCTGCACAGTTAACTTCAAAACCAGACATCCGGAAGATTTTGGGAGGTACCGTTCCCATCTTAAAAGTCCTCTAGAATTCTTGGTCTAGAGACTAAAGCATTTTTAGTGCTTTTATCTGAGGTAGTAGATTGGCAAAACTTTGACTATTGTATCTCATTAAATAGCTCCGATTTATAACCGTTATTCATACTTGGGCAAATAGACTTGGGGATTTTAGGTAGGAAGACCTTTTATTCTGAGCTGTGTCATCAAGAGTTTGAAGAGCTGTATACTTTGGGAAATGTGCTGCTGCAGTCTTATTTGCTCTCATTAAGCAGAAGCTAGCATGCAGGTTGCAAATAGAGACTTTCACAATTGTACAATTTGACTGTTGTCTGACCATAAGAAATCTTACAAATCCACTCAAAACAACTGCAGCATTTCAGAAGTTACGGCTTCTGAGCATTTTGTTTCACTGTGACTTGCAGTATGATTAATTTTTACCCCATAATTCTGTCATCTTATACTTTTCATATGCACAGCAAACCTAGTTAGATGTATGTGACGCTCCTGAACACTGCCAGTCCCTATTTCTATCAGCATATAGGTACTGTGCTCCAGATTTAAAATTTTTAAGTGCTTCACCTTTGGAAATGTTGATGTTGTAACTTCTGCTAATAGCACTTAAATTGCTCTCTACAATGATACACTCTTATGTCAACAGTGCGCAGTTATCTTAGATGAAGTTACAGCTAAATCATGACTAAGGTTACAACAGTCACAACTGAAGGAATGGCATGTTCTTTGCATGAGCATTTTTTGTTTTCTTTTGGGCAAACGTGCTCATCTCTTGGACTTAGTTCATGGCAAATGACTTGCGTTCTGTTTTTAACATCTAAACTGTCAAATGTGTGTGGATGAACTCTGTTCATGGTTGCCTCATTTTTCTGTCCGTTAAGCTTTCATGTGTTTCCTGGGGAATAAACACATATCACCTATATTCTCCTATGGTTTTTATTCTGGGAGTGTAGTGCTATTGAGCAGATCTTTCTGAACGGCTGTGACATTAGTATTAATGTCCTGTAATCCTCAGTCAGGCAAGAATGTCATTTACTGTAGTACTTTTAAGTGAGAGAAGAGTTGGCTTGGGTATTACATCAAATATTCACTTCACTTACCCGTTTGATTTGTTGGCATGGGTCATAATAAACTATTTACAGCAGTGCTATTAAAAGCATTGCAAAATGAGATTTAGCGAAGAAGTACTAGTCAGTTAGTTCCTTTGAAAATGCTGGAATAACACTGCTAGAAATAACTTTATCTTTCCGTGGTTATTTTTTTGCCACTTTGCTTTTAAAAAACACAATACGTTGTAGAAATTTATAGGTTTTTCTTTCATTTTACAGCTGCTTGCCTTCCAGGTGTTACATGCTTATGATACATTAGCATCATCCTTTGATTACCTCAGAATGTGATGTAGTTTTAAGACACAATAGGAAAACTATGTTCAAAATGTGAAAGATCTATCCAATAACATGGTAGGTTTTTTTCTCTCTCCATCCCCTACCCCCCATTTTTGAACTTCATTAATAGAGGAAGAAACTAAATGTCAAGGAGTGAAGGATTTAAATTTGCCAATTGTTGCAAACTACTTGGCCAACCCACCATTCCCTTACGTTTACACTGAAGAAAGCATTCCAGACAGCTTGGCAGAATCCCAGAATGAAAGTGCTTCCGTCTCTTCTGCTTCCCAGTGTGAAACTAGTCCTTGTTCATCAGCAACTCAGGTTGAAAGCATATGCACACCTACATCGTGCAACAGTGAAGATGATTTTCCTGCACTAGATGCTGCAGAACAGCTGCCCGCCCCGTCAGCAACTATCGCAGCACCAAAATGCATTGAGCCTGAAGTACAGCACAGCCCCCTTTGCCAGCCGTCCTTGCCTCACAGCAGAGGTCTGTTCTCTCCGGTAGCATCCAAACAGGCTGTACCTCTGCAAACCGACAGCTCACCTACTGGTCCCGCACCAGCGTTTCAGCCCTTTTTCTTTACTGGAACTTTCCCATATAACATGCAAGGTAATGAAGTGTAATTTCCCACGCTTCTATTATATTCTGTTCTGTTTTTGTTACTGGGTGAAAGATGAAGTTAAAGAATCATTCACTTAGACTTATGTGGAATAGAGGCAGAGATGTTGAATTCTTTGGCCAAAAGTACGCAGAACTTTTCTTCTGCTCTGCTAAGTAAAGTAACTGTTACACTGTCTTTTAAACATGGTAATATTTTGCAAACCAATGGAAATACCAGTCCAAGCAACCTAAAAAATTCAAATTTTGCAATACATTATATAGTATCAAATGTATCTCTGGTAGTTTGGTAACAACTTGACTTTGTGATTGGATGGATCAGATTTTTAACACTGTAAACATGGTTCCCATGTGTATTTCTTTCTGTTCAAATGGAAGCTTCCATTAACTGCACAGTATTTCTTAGTGAGTTAATAGGTATTGTATTATAAAACCTGAATTCAAAAGATAATGGTAAATACTTCAGTTTTAGGTTTGCGTTGGTTTTTTTTTGAGGAAAAAACCTTTTCATCTTTTTTCAATCAGAACTTGTGCTTAAGGTGAGAGTGCAGAACCTCAGAGACAATGACTTCATTGAAATTGAACTGGACAGACAAGAACTGACCTATCAAGATCTGCTTAGAGTGAGTTGCTGTGAATTGGGTGTTAATCCAGAACAAGTAGAGAAGATCAGAAAATTACCTAATACACTAGTCAGAAAGGTAAGACTTGAAATCGGAGATTAATTTGACTTTGCACTTTGCAGACATCAGAGAAGATAGTTCTGTAAAAGGATCGGCCAAATATGGATGGCCTTGTGTTAAAAAACAAAAACTGACTTAAGCTCACAAATTCAAAAGGATATTGGACATCTCTTAAAACTTCATTACAACTTACTGGTCAAAATAGGCAGAGTATTTCAGCTCCTAAAGCGCATGAAACTATGACAGCTTGACTTTTTTGTAAAATGTATCAGAAACTGTGCATTAGTGTGCTTTTATCATAATTGCCATGTACTACTTCACTGTTTGCTTGCCTAAAAAGAACAAATAGTAAGGGGAAAAAGCCCACAAATTGGCATGTGAATAATTTAAGGATATACCATTAACAAATGAAAATGCTCTTCTGTTCTAAAAATACCTTTTCTGGAGGTCTGTAAATGAAATGCATTTAGTCACAACTCTTAATTAGGTGACATGCACAAACACAGTCAAATCATAATGAGGTTCAAGGAGAAAAAAATGTATGGTTCAAGGAGAGAAAAAAAAACAAACATGCTTTTATGGGTAGGATTTTTTTCTTTCGTTATTTATTCCTATCATTGGATGGCACCTCCCTGGAACTTTAGTTTTTACTTCCTTTAGCTATTATTATAAGTATTTACAAAGTAAGACCACGTATGTTTAGAAGTAATGCGTAGTTCTGTCTGTTCTTTAAAAGGACAAGGATGTTGCCAGACTTCAAGACTTCCAAGAGCTGGAATTAGTTCTTGTGAAAAGTGACAGCTCTCCTTTCAGAAATGCTGCATCAACTTTGACCGAGAGACCATGCTACAATAGTAGAGCATCAAAGCTGACTTACTGACTCTTCTAGATGCATCCAGAGTATGAAAACCTGGTAATTATATGCTGCTGCCTTTTGAAGGCAGTGAATTAAGCGTGTGTAAAACCTTAAGTTATTGTTAGGGTTACTATTTTAACTAATAGTTTATCTTTTATATTTAATATCCCCTTTGCTTTTATTTTTTTACTTGATACTGTTATTCAGATAAGGGATACCTCATTTGTCTACTAAAATCACATGCTTCCAATGTATTTCAGTGAAGTTTATTGGTTGTATTTGGCAATAGAGGCAGGAAAGACTTAATTATTGATATGAAAAGTATGTTGAGTACTCCCACTCTTTGACCAAATAATATTCACGGAAAAGAGAATCAGGAAACACTGTGTGTGTGTGTGTGTGTATGTATATATATTTTTTTTAAACTTCCTGATAAAGTTAAATGTCAGAGGGTATTTGGCATACAATGAACAGTTGCGCTCTAAAAATGTAAAACTTCCAAGTCCTTAATCTCTTGCCCCTTCACAAAGACTTACCAAGATGCATTGTCTTGCCTGCTGGGGATAGAAATATTTAATGCTCTGAAGTGACAGGAGAAAAATTTTCACTGGGCAGAAAGTAAGTGGAGTAAGAGTGTCGACATTTAAATGTTTGTTTCCTATATGAGAATATAGGCATCCCTCCACTTCCACAAAAAAAAAATATGGAAGCCTCTCTTAATTAAGGAGCATTTAAGTCACAAAGCAAGTTAAAGTGCCCATTCAAAAGAAAGCCCTTCTGTTTCAGGAGCTTGGGAGGGGATCACAAATCTCTGTCCATGGTTTTATTTCCCAATGATGTGAGGAGACTATGCATTACTCGCACCAGAAGTCATTACTGTTAAGTCAGGTAACTTCTTTATGGCCCACCCTCACAGACCAGTTACAGGGTGTGTGGTTAGTTTCTGCTGTGTGAGGAGGAGAAGCACAACAGTATACTCTTGAGGTATCACAACTGTTAAGGAGCATACCATGCTCTTGATTAGCCATACTAAACTGAACACATACACCATTAGCAAATAAATAAATAACCTGTAACTTTATGTGTTGCAGTCTACTATCACTTTTACAGTGTCCAAAGTTTTAGCCAGATGAGTACAGAAAGGGCTGAATGCCTCCAGGTGCTTTCAACTTAATTTTTTGGGGGAAAAAACCCCCAGACTCTGGTTAAGCTACAGACTGCTTAACTTGCATTTAAGCAAAAGTCAGTAATGAAAACATCCATCTGAGGTTTTACGAATGGCAAAAGTCATCATTAAAACACACCCTGAAGTCACTCCCTTTCAGTCCGAACGAAGTATTTAAGTCGCAGCATTGCTGGAGTATTAACAGCCTGAAGCTTTTCCTGTTAACATGGTAGTCTGCAAAGTTATAACTTAGGAGGCTTTTTGTTTTCTTTTGTACCAAAAACTACAATGATGAGCTTTGCACCAAAAACCTTAATTGGGTACTGGGGTGGGTGGAAGGGTGAGGGAGTTGTTTTTTCTGGACATGAGCTGCTTTCTACCTCCCCCCCTG
>NW_009223249.1:666-21130 GCF_000690835.1 Fulmarus glacialis | reverse complement strand
CCCCCCCCCGTAGTATTGATTTTCCTTCCATCTCTGCTTTATTAAGCTGCACTAGAGCAGAGTTTATGCACAGCTGATGCAGTGTTTGTTGTTGTTGATCTGGATTGTAATGTTGACATTCAGACCATAAATAGTACAATCAACATGTTTTGGTAGGAGCAGCATGGCTGTCACCCTGTCTTAGCTTCCTGCAGCACAGCTGCTTTATCCTTGAGGTGGCTCCTCCAAGTGAGGTTAGTAAAAGCATGCATGTCAGAATATAGACACCCCTTCTGCCAGCAGAAGACACGCTTGACTCTGGGTTCAGGATTTCACCAAGTTACTTAGGCTTAAAATTCTTGCTTAGTGCATTCAAAATAATTACCACCCTTTCCCACTTGTTCCATACACATCTTACCACTTAAACTCTGCTAACTCCCTGTTCTCAATCCTGGCCCTTCTCCATCCAGGAGCTGGGCTACTTTAAGGCCCGATTCAACTCCTGGTAAGCTCAAGACTGTGACACAGCATGAAGTAAAATTTCCTAACTACGGCTCCCACTTTGTTTTTCTTGTGGAAAAAAAGAACGGAGTTTTTATTTTAACAATTGCATCTTTTCAGCATAGCTTGGAGGCTAGTTCAGATTATGTGCAGTAACTGTTTGAAAAACAGTAGTAGGTAAATGGCTCAAAATTACGAGTATCTGATTTCTTTTCAGTTCCTTCATTTAGGAAATCGGTGTAAAGACTGCCTCCACTAATTACTGAACATTCAGCTATAGGAACAGCTGGTTTAAAAAAGCTTTATTTGCTCTAGTTTCCACAAAGAATAACTGTTAATGTGATAAGACTAAAACTTTCTTCATGATCTGACTGTAATAATAGCAGTAAGACTATGCATTCAGAGAAATATTTTTGTATGTTTTATGCAGTTTGATAAACTCTAAGGCACACTAGTTATGTTAACTTTTTTTTTTCTTTGAACAATAAACCATTCGTATGACAACTGAAACTAAGTTTACAAAACTTACTGTTCTTCCAAGGACAACTTTTATTTGCACTACAAACTTGTACTGAACTGACATTGCTACTCTTCACTTATATTAAAGTATCAGTTGTTTCAAGTACCTAGATCTCTTCCTTTTTCAGGGGTTGGGGAGTATAGTGTATGTGGGGGTGATACATGGCACTCTGGAGTGGACAGGATGCTCTTAAAATTTTAACACAACTTTGAAAAATCACAGGCCAGTACATTTTAAACACCTAAAAAGGCTGTCAAAACCAGTACGGAGAAAGTATGTAGGAGGTGCTTACTTCAATAAGCTACTTGCTTTTTGCATACCATTCCTAGAAAATCTGAGACTGTATTTATCTTGGGCTCGAGCTCTGAAGCACTTTTCACATCGATGAATCTGTTTAGAGATGCCTGTTACAGTCAAATCTGAAGGTAGTGACTAGAAAGGCACCATGTTTCCTATGCTCAGAAAGATAGATTTTTTCCTTCATCTTCATTGCACTAGAGAAAGACTCCACTATCAGACATGTCAGAATCTGAATCCCAGTCCAATTTACAAGTTACCTCATTTTATCATTTATACCTCTGCAAAATAAGGAAGGGAACATGCTAGTCCTGTAACAAATATGTGCAATGGAAGGTGCAAGACAAACATTTTTAGTTACTGAAAGAAGTACACATCCAGGCAGTAGCTGAATCATGTCTCTTACACAAGTTTCAAAAGGAATAGGTGTTCATGCAAAGTCTATAATTATAATTTTACTTGCTCCCACTTGCATTAATTTTTTTGTTAAGTTTTTCCAAAAGAACCCACCACCCAGTCTCAATCCCCTGTGCCCGTGTATGGCCATCTGCTTTAGAACGATAAAAGTCAAAAAGGGAACACGGCTGTCCGCATGTGGTATCCCTCCTTATCAAAAAAACAGCACTGATTACACCCAGAGGGACCAACATCCAGGTCCTTTTATGAGTGCACTTCCACAAACAGATGATACAAGACACACCAAAATTACAAGCAGCAAGTTACAATAGTACTTTGTCCATTCAGTTACATGTACGGTCAAGTCCTGAATACTAATATGAAGGATAATGCTTTTTTAAAAAAATGTAAATTCAGTCCTTACAGACACAGCACTGAAGTACACTTTACTGTCTCTTCTGCTGACTAGTACACATTGCAGTTCTTTTCCAACAAGAACTACGCTTGCTTGCACTACAGCTTCACAAGAAAGCATAAGGAATGTCTTTTCCCTCGTATCTGTTGTAACATACAGACTGTTAAGTTAAAGTCTAACTGCTTTATGAAGGCTTAAGGCCTACATTTTTATTGCGAGATTTCTGTAATTTCTTAACCAACTGCAGCATAAGCAGCACTTTTTCAGGGACACAGAATCCAACAGCCATCTAACTGCTGAAAAAGTAAGCTTGAAATGAAATACTAACTGATGGCACAAAAACCAGCCCCAAACCCACAAACACCACAGAATAACTAAGCATCCAAATTAATGGACTAAGCTTGAAGACATGAGTAGATTTATTAGGAAAGAAGCTTATTTAATATTAAACGTTCAATGACAGAGACAATCAAATTTGTAACAGAAATTCAAAGATACTTTATTTCCATTTCTCATATATCAAGAAGCTAGGAATAGCTTAGTTGTAAAAATGGGATTCATTTTAGTTCGATTCACACAAATACTAAACATTTATTCTTGTGTTTTAAAGTCCAAGAATGAAAACTTGCAATTAAACACTGAGCAAGCCATGTGTTCAGGTTATGTTGGTTTCTTATCTTAAAAAGTCTTAAAGAAAAAAAGGATACAGGACTTATATTCTCAGTAGCATATGTGCTATTATCAACACATCTTTCTGAACTCTGGGAGGAAACACCAGTCCTGAATTAAATTTAAAAAAAAAAAATTTCTAACTCAACTTTATATTTTTCTACGCCACTACAGCTTTCTTTCACCTCATTTTAAAGCAGATCTTCAGTTTAAGCTGTCTTCCGCTGTCTTCGCAGACTCTTCATGTAGTAGTCCTAAAATGCAAAATTTTGGGAAAACAGACAATTAGACAGCATTAAGAGTATTTAGTTTACCATTCCTATATATTGGCCCAGTTGTTAGCTGTCATCTTAACTCTACAAAAATGTCAACATTGAACATGACTGGCTTTAGAAGCAATAAGGTAGCATTAATGGTTTAATAATCAACATTAAGTGTTTAAGAGTTCCTAGCATAAATAATGAAACTACAGTAACAAATTATGTTGCAAGAAGCTCATTTATCAGCTGTACTCTCCATTGTTAGTTCCTTATTTCAGGAATACAACTAAAGACCTTCTGTAAGAGTAAGAAAGCTATGTCAAGAATGGGGAAAAAACTTCCACGTTTTCCTTTTAATACAGTAATCGTATTTCCCATTGTTTAGCTGTTTCATTTCCAACAAACAGTTTTTCAGCATACATTCTTGCCATGAACATTGTAATCATTTGGTGGCATCTGTCTTTTTATTTACATTTGCCTTAGAAGTCTGTTATCAGCCATTCCACTTCTCTCTACTATGGCTGACTGCAAATTCTCCTACACAGTAGGAAATATTAAACACATACCTCTTAAAGACTTGAATTGCATTGAAAGTAACAAGGCGATTATTATGTAGTGTTTATTGCATTTTAAACTCTTTAAAGATATCTAATTCTGGGCAGCACTGCATCCCTACATACAGTTGAAAGAAAATTCCATTCTGTTAACATCAGATTTACAGTATTCACACAATACACAAAAAGTCCTTTTCACTATCTTGAAAATCAAAAACACAACAGTAAGCTTAAAGATTACAGGCAACAGCATTCAAACATGGATGTGGGTAGAGAAAGGAGTACCTGGCATGAGTACCTGCTTAGTTTGACTGAATCCTTGATTTTTAATTTGGCTTTTCATGGGCCGCTCACAACACCAACGCTGTGTGAGGTATGGTAGTCAGCTGCAATAATTCATAAACCCTACACTTCCATCAATCCAATGCTACTGGCTCTCGAGTTACAGAACAAACTGCATTAGAATGCAAGGCAATAAAGCAAAAAAACTAGAAACATCCTTGACAAAGAAATACTAGCAGTTTATATGAAAACAAAGTAGTCCAACATGTGCCTCAAATATTAAGTATTAAGCAAAAGTTTCTGCTGATGTACCAACACAATATGGACTTAAATACAAAAACAGTTCAACTTTTTTTAAAAAACGATAACAAAATCCCTAAAAATAAAAAAGGATAATTAATTTTTCTATGGTGGCTATATTACAAATATGTCCCAAAGAGGCACACTAATGGGGGCACGAGTCTGCTACAAAATAGCTGAGACAAAACAATGTACCTCAAAATGTTTTGCAGGACTACACTGTCTTTTCCTTCAGAAGGTGCTTTAGTATGTCTTCTTACTTGGCTTAGTTCCATCTTCATCTGTGCATACTTACGCTGCACTGTTAAACAGTAACAAAAAGCCCTAATCAAAGTTTGAAATAATGCACTTACCTCTGTCTGATCTGAGGTCATATCAGATCAGTTTTAATTGGACTGAGTGTCACCTTCAGATTTAATGTCTTCACTGGTCCCATTGACCTCATTCTTAGTATCACTCTCCTTCGAGTCTGTATTTGTGTCTTCACTCTGTTTTTCTCGACTACTGGACTTCATACTACTTTTTTTATCATCAGATCCCCTCTTTTCTGCCATGAAAGAAGACATTGACCATGGATTTCAAAGTAAAAACAAACATTGCACATGTGAGATATATATTGCATACAAAATGGGACAATTACTTTTATAGCAATAACAGTAATACTCAAAAAGTTACAGAAATAGGCTTCAGGCTACCATGCTGGAATGGAGAGGGTACAAAAAAAGGTCAAAGGGGACAGTACAGGGTGGGGAAAAGAGGAGAAAAGACAGACTTCCTAACAGAGGCAGCTGTCTGTTGAAATACACAAATTGGGGGTAAAGAGGCAGTCAAGAAGTTAGGCAAACGTGTAATTATGATGCATGGCTTCCTTACTTATCGTGGGACTCTTTTTGTCCCCATTTTTAATTTATGATGTGTATGGCCTTCTTTGGTTTACAATTCTCATTAAATACGGTTCTTGAAAAGAGAATCAGAAAAGAGTGATGGGACAACGCATCAGTGCATTATCAAATAAATCAATACTTGCCAATTAAAAAAACCTAGCAACTCCAAACAATCAAATACTTGGGGAAACAATATTAAGCACCGCTAGCTTTGAAGGTGGGGATCACAGTGACAATCAAAATTTACTTTACTGTACAGTATGTCACAGAAGCTGCACGCTTGTCAGCATTATCAATTCTCAATTTTATAAAAACACCAGTCATTTATAATCCACTCATTAAAAGGCTTGGGTTTGGATATTAAAAGTACTATTTTTCCAAAGGCAAAGGAACAGCAAGATGGGAAGTACCCCATGAATTCCATTATGAATTGGAAAGCTGACTGAAGAGTTTGGTACACTGCTGAAAAACTCATCTTTTCCTCAATAATCTTCAAAGAAGGAAGGAAGCCAGAAGTAAAAATATTTCCATGGGAAGAAAAACATTCAGTATTAGAGCTGTGTGCCTCATCCATATATTCAGTATTTGCAAATGTAATAAAAATATCAATTCTTTCTGTATTATTTCACACCATAATATTCAACCTTTGATGAGTAAAGACACTTTGGAGAGAAAAAAAAATCTGAAAAATGAACCTCTCGGATGTCATCGTACAGAACAACATTCATGCTCTTTTTTCTGATTATTCCCTGCTATCCAGGCAATTAAGTAATATAAAAAAATATATATATATATCCCCCCAACACAGGAGCACACAGATCAAACACTCTGAAAGAACTATTTTAAATAATGTTATCACCTAGACTGACATAACACATTTTTATATTCCAGAAGACAAAGTAGAAATTAAGCTTTAAAAGAGAAGCAACATCCCAACTTCTTTGTTTTAAAACAGACCACCAAAGGGAGGGGTAAAGCCCCCACACAGAAATGAGGGCAACTGCCTAATGAACACTACTACTGAGGTTTCATCTGAAGCAGCACATCCAGTGCATGGTGCTTGGAGAAAGCACACAGCGATGTCAAAAAGCTAACTGAAGAACTAGTAATTTTGTATCTGTCTGCCCTCGGTTTTGCAACTCCGCAGGTAGATTGCACTCTAACTAACCTTGTTAAAAAGTCTTCTTTTTGTGTCTTATAGGTATCTCCGATGCACACGTAGATCCACTGAGGAATAGTAGTCTTGTTTCCCCGCAGAGGACTAGTAGTCAGTCCAATAATCTTATCTTCTGTCCTATGTAGATATGGTAGATCTTAATAGCCCTATGGATGTGCAGTGTGCAGGGTTTTGTTCTGTCTTGTTTGTTTCTTGAATTTGGTCAGGAAGGATAATTTTGTTTAAGGTTAAAAAAACTACTATTAAACTGTGGTATGAAAGATGAAACTCTTCTAAAAACTTTAATAATAAAATAGTTTTACCATAGCAAACCTCCAGTTTGCCAAGCAGAACTGAGAATTCAACGAATAGTCCAATAACTGAACTTCTTTCAGCTCCTGGAGTATCTGCAAGCAGTTAAGTTCCTCCACTGTATTTTCAATCAGTAAGATTTCTTTCTTTAAAAGCACATACAATTAGTTTGCTGTTGAAACTGTGTATATTATTTCAGCTGTGATCTATTAAGTATAATCACATTAATACTGACTTTGCTTCCTGATTCAACACATGCACATTTTTCTGATTGAGTTCAAGTGGGCATCTGATATGTATTTTGTCAGAATTCTTACCAAAATAATGTGAATGGTTTTACTGTTCAGAGAATGCAAAAATCAGTCAAACATAATATCCCGTATTATTGAGGGTTTGGGTGTTCTGACAGTATTTGCTGAGGTTTAATCAATCACTAACATGAAAACACAATCACAAATATAATTATTTTTATATAAGTATATGAATCCAGATTAAGGAAGCTAAAAAGCCAAGTTAAAGTGCTTTGGAGGCATGTTCCAGTATTAACCTCTCATAAAATGAAGGTACTTGCAGAACAGATGTCTTCCTTTTCTTAAAAAAAAAAAAAAACAAACAACAAAAAACCAAACCACACAACTATTTATTCCTCCTACTCTAAAGTTAGTTTACTTGAACAGTAGTCACGTTCTGGTGGTTTATATTAAGCTAATGCTCAGCTGGTGTTTATGGCTGGCAGGCTCCCTCCTTCAGCAAATGTATTCCTGAAACTTGAGTCAGAAATTAAAGTGTCTCCATTTTTACATATACTTTTTTCTTACAATCTTAAAGGTCGCTGTATTCCACAGTATTTTAGTGAACAAGCAGCCAGGACTTCTGCATTTTCAACGTATGGCACTAATATAATGTGTAACAGTAGGCAAGTCTTGGGCAACTGCGCCTTGCTTTTTTTCCTGTTAAGATTCATGTTTATAAAGCAGTTTGAGATTTCAAGATGAAAGGCACTACCATGAGTAGTTAGAGCCAGGCCTTTGCTGCTTACTTTTATAATTGCAGATCAGTGGTGGATATAAAGACAATTAGATTCTGAAGCCAATATTCCCAATGGAGCAGTAAATGTAATAAGTTAAGTCTTAACTTCTACATTACTTCTTTCTGTGCAAACAGTAGAGCAGGTAGCCAGCCACACACTTCAGATATATGAACCTCTAAAGCTATCTACTTAACTACCTACAATGCCACATTGCAAACATGAGGATGTAATGGTGTTTACAGCTTCATTATAGAAATTCAGTGCTTGCTTGTTAAATACTATTGGTTTGGTTTTTTCCTTTCTTCCTCTCTTTTTTTTATTAAAGATTTTCCCAACAAAGGGAACACAAACTTCTTCAGCATTACAGTACTGCTCTAAGGCTATTTGTGTTTCTACAAATGTTATGATTCCATAGCCAAAAAAAGTTATTGATTTTCCCAGGTGGAATTTTCATCACAGCTTATAGCATCACCTCACTGTTCTCGTTTCTGGAGGAAGAAAGTAGCAAGCAGCAAATAAAACGCCCAGCAAGGAAATCAGTCAAGATAAAACTAAAAATATTGAGATGCTGAAGAAAGTTCACTAGCTCCTCTATTTACGGAAGGATTAAGGAAAGAACTGAAAAGCCATTAAGCTCAAAAACAGACCAAATTTGAATAAATAAGAACACAGTTATTTATATGCATAGATACACACAGAATACTGAATAGGACATTCTTGACTAAGTACCAGAAAGCTGTTCATGAAGTAAGCAAAAAAGGCACAATATCAGGTAGGAATAAAGTAACAAATGGATAGATATAGGCTACAATACTGAATCTGAGTTTAAACACTATGCATCAGTTCCACTGCCAATGAGCAAGCAGCTAAAACCCACTTGCTTATAAAGGGCAAAGCAAAATGAGAGAAGAATCAATACTAAAGATGCACCGTAGTATAAACCAGAAAAATTAAAACGGCCCAAGGAAGTCAGGCAAGAAAAATACACAAAGCATTACCAACATTTTGGGAACTAATCCGCTGGATAAATATGGAAAAGTAAGGGTTGGGCAAACAGGCCTGTGCAATCCAGAAACATGCACATAGCACCTTTCATTCCAGAGAACCTCAAAAGTACCTTAGAAACATAACAGAATTGTTTCACCCGTTACTGACGGCCAGCTCTAATAATGAAGTGGGGTGGCTGTTTCAGACTGGACATTAGTCAGCACCCCAACAGAGCCAGTAGTTTAAGCCAGAAGTTAGTATTACATTCCTCCAGAAGTTTCAGAAGACTTTTAAAGGGGGAAATTTTGCAGTAACAGTGAATTAGCATCTTTTCACAGAATGTGAATCTGTAGTGTTCTCTCTGTAGCTCTTTTTAATCCTACTTAAAGGTAAAGCTTCTGAACACCAGCCTTTGATGACGCAGTGAGTCACCATCAATGCTGTTGTACATAGCATGTACTGATACAAAAGCATTCCAAGGACTAATACAGCATTCCTTTGAGACTCACCTGAATACTGACAAAGCAAATCTCACTTCATTTAAAAAACAAAACAAAACAACAAGGGGGAAGGATGGGGGGAAGAGCAGGAGATTGGGGAGAGGGCATGAAACTGTAATATAGAGCATTACAGAAATTCTGCAAGATTTATCTTGGACTACATTCATAAATCAGAAAAAAAAAAAACCTTAAAAGCAGTGTTAAAGGAAAATAAAGGAAACGTGATAGTGTAGACACGTAATAGATGGTACAGGTGAAAAACCAGCTATCAATCTCCCACAAAATATGTACCAGCAAAGGTTAATTACAGAAATATCTGCTAGCAGTAGGAATGGAAGACATTCAGTCTTACAAAAATTTGATTACAGGCTTATGTTTATCTAAAGGTAAACAGTAAACACGTCTTAAAATACACTTAATTTGCGAAGTGGTAAGCTTTTAATAACTACTGTAACAGATAAAAGGTGGACACTGGGGTGTACACATGTATGCATGCATGTGCATTAACAATAACTGGAACGAACAAAATGCTTCAAATTGGTTAACAGCAACATATTCAGCTTATAAAACCAGATCTGATTTGATGCTAAGAAGAACTTTCAGTCACTCACTGAAAGACTAGGAGCTTTTGAGACTGAAAGACTAGTTTCAAAACTTGATACAAACTCAGTCTTCACACAAACATACCTTTTTCTTTTGACTTCCTGTCTTGTTCTCTCTCTCTGCTTTTGCTTCTGTGCTTGTAGGATTTCCGATCCCGGCTTTTTGATCGTCTCCTGTCCCTACTGCGAGACCTATGTTTTCTTTCTGATCTATCATGACTTCTGCTTCTTCTTCTGTCACGACTCCTTAACATTCAGAGAAAATTTCAAAAATGTAAATGTCAGCTGGTATTTCCTAACTCAGAAGATAAAATAGTAAAACAGTAGGACTTTCTAACACATTGATTATTTGCAGAAAATAAATATTTAAAACAAGCCTTAGCATACTGTATATAAATATTTCTCAGTACATAAGACCTGGCTTCATCCTGCCCTCTTCATTTACTCAAACATTCAACCACACAGCTTAAAAATATCCACTACTATGAATTAAAGACCAACTTAAGGAAAAAACAAGACCCTGTTCTTGCACTACTTGCACTTGTCTACTCAAAGACCACTTCCACCACAATGGTGTCATCTACTTCCAAAAAAGGAGAGAAGACAGTGAACATGCAGCAAAACTTGCTTATCCTTAGAACCAGTAAAGTATGTCTTCACTTAGAGATAAGAAAAGTGATAACAAATCAGTGATGTGACCCAGGCTGACAGATCAAGTGCCCACAAGATTTTTACATTTTGGAAAGTTACATGAAAATACTTACACACACACACACACGTACCTGCTTCGCCTTCTTTCTCTGCTTCTTGATCTTTTGTGGTCTCGTGAACGGCTGCATCTTCTGTCAGATGTTCTGCTTGAATGTCTACTCCGTGAACGACTCCTTTTACGTCTCTCTCTATCACGAGCCCTCTCTTTTTCCTTTTCTTCTTCTTCACGTCGTCTCTTCCTTTCCCGCTCTTCTCTTTCCCGTTCCCTCTCTTTCTCTCTCTCTTCTCGTTCTTGTTTCTCTTTTTTTAACCTGTCATCACGGTCAGGTTCCTCTGTTCTTTTTCGTAACTTTTCCTTAAAAAAAAATTCACAGAAAGAAATGAAGATTAATCAAGATAAATCATTCAATATAACTTAGTTTATACATTCTGAGGATGCGTGAGCTTAACAGTTTTAAAATCTTTTTTCCCAAACAAAGGATGGCATACATAGAAGCACTTTCTAAAATCCCTGAAACGGAAATCATTTGTCTTGCAGAACTTTTTTTGCTTGTCATTCTCAAAAGAACAGAGGCCACGCTACAGTTCTTTACAAAGGCCACAAAAACTTCCCACCTGAATTTACATCTTGGCTTATATCTAGTGTAAACACATACCACAAAGAATGTCAGTGCAAGCACAATGCTAAATGTGCAGTGGGATTCCATTTAGTTTTTATAGATCATCTTTGGAGCATTTTACCCACTTGAGAAAGTCCACTGGACAGCCTTTTGTTTACCATAGGAAGCCTCCAAGCAATTTTTTATGTTCAACAACTGAAGAGATACTTACTTTTAAATCTTCTACAGTAGCTTTTATTTTGGCATAACCCATGTGCTGCTTTCCCATCAAGTGGTCATCTACCCTGGACTGTGCATCTCCTACAATTAAAAAGGCTCCACAAACTTCACAAACTTCCATTTGCTTTTCTTGGGCTGCAAAGCTCTCAATTGTCTGCAAGAGAAAAATATTCTATAAAGCAAAAGAAAAGTTTTAGCCAGAAGCCAGTGAAGAGGTTTAGAACTTTACTGTTACTGTTGTCAAATCCTAGGCACTAGTGAAAGCTGAAAATCACATACGCCATTTGTAAGCCACAAGGAAAGAGTCAATTAGAAAACACCCAAAACAAACCCTATTCCTCACTGCAAAGGATTAATATGTATATAGCCATATCTGCAGCTTCGTTGCAATCTCAGGATTAAGAAAAATGAAAATCAGTTTTCTCTTAAGATGATTTCTTTGGCATCAACTGAAATGTCTGGAGCAGCAGAATAACCATGGAATATGTCTCAAGGAATGAAAAGGCTACAATATCCCATGAAGAAATACAAAAAGGAACGCTGGGCTTCTATTTAAAATGATGGTGGTGCAATTAACTCACTGTTTCAACAGACATACGAGAAATATGCTGGAATTTCAACATAAACCCAAGTGATTATTGCTGTGTGATGTTCATGAAGCACATAGTACGGACACAAACACTATTGCCTGCAACATTTAAGAACTTCTAAAAAATAAAACAGGATTCACAATTTGAGCATATTACTAAACACCAAAATATAATGTTTAAACTTAAGCTCCTTTTTGTTGACAGGAACTTGCTACTTAACACATTATCTTTGGTTTCTGTAGCTCTCAAAGTCAGACAGATGCCTGTCTCTAGTCACAGCCTTAACACAAGGGCTTTCTGTAACACAGTCAGATTGGTAATTCAGTGAAATAGTATTGCGGAGGCTACACAGCAAAGTTTAACTGAGACCTGAACTAAAGTAAGATGCAAGCTCATCTCCAGGACTGCTGTGTAAATAACTTCATAATTTGTGTGCATGAAACCCACTCTCAAGGTAGCACGCTAAATCAACATACTGAATTAACATACCTAAATGCCATGTTATCGTCTAATAAATTCTGCACAGAACTTGCATGCCTTCAGGATGGATAAGGTTATTAAGAACGTACTGTTGCACCAAATTTTGAAATAAGTCTGACAGAACTACAAACACATTACTTACTGAAGTTGTAGATCTCAGCAATTCTCTCTCTTCCTTTAACTGTTCAACAAGTTTCATCATTCCTTGTGCCTCTTCCACCTTCCCTTCTGAACCTAGTTCTTCAATCTAAAGGACAATAAAAAAATGCAACTATAATTTTTAAACAAGTAACAAAAGCAAGAGATCTCTCTTACAGGGGGTAAAAAACCCTCACCTGTTGTAGAAGTACATCAATTTTGTCAGTTAACACCTGAATCTTCTCTTCATTTTTACCAGTAGGTCCTGCTCCCTGCCAAACAGTACAAGTGTTTTGGTTTTTTGTTTTGTTTTAGTTAAAAAAAAAGAAACTTTAAAACACACGAATGTATGTCTTCTCATATTCTAGAGACACTGCAGGAATAACCTCCTCCTGCCTCTTCTCCCATGAAGACCTACTAATAATAGTCTAGTCTAACATGTAACACTCCTCAACACAGCTTACTCCACTCCTGCTGAGTGAAGCAAGTTCTAGTCACACTACTCCTCCTAAATCAACAAAAACGTTCAAGGCCCTGGCCCATAAAAGGTAAGACATCTGAATTCAAAGTCCTAAATTTAAACTCTGAAACTGCCATGCAGCTATTACGTATCTTTGCAGACACTCAAGTATGACTTAGAAGTTCCATGGACTCTGAAATGTAACTTCTGAGCATGAACGCAAAAAGAATCTCACTTCATCTAAAATGTACTTTTAGTAGTAAAACCAATGTATTTTACCCAAAGAGACAAGGTTAAGAGAACATGAAAATGCTATCTAGAGGAAAAATTGCCTCAATGATTCTTCTAGACTCACCCCAGAAGACTGTTGATTCTGTGACAGTGCCAAACGAGCATGGCCTCTTCGAATCCTGCGTTCTACCTCTGCAAGTAAGCTTTGTAAATAGCGTAAGAAGTCTCTTTCATAGCCCACTTTCATAAAACGAGAGCTCTTCTCGTACCTGGTAAAATATTTTTAAAATGAAAGCTCACGTCACTCCATAACATATGCAAAACAAATAATAAAACCTGCAATGTTATAAATTCTTGCTCAAGGTAAGAGAATATTATACATTTAAATAAACGTTTATATAAATAAATCAAAAAGCAATTAGTTTCTCATGGCTGGGTTGCTTTTAGGAAATTTCAAGCATACTAGAAACATTATTTGCATTAACATATCAACCAACATACTTACTGTTTACGTAGATTTTCATCATGAATTTTTTCACAAGGACCTAAAAAGACCACACAAAAAGTTTAAGCTTGCATTCTTAAATGCTGTACTCACACTCCATCAGCATTTGTTTGTACACCACGACAGAACAGAGCTATACACACTTCCCAAGGACTTTTATGCCTGCCTTTCTGCTTCCTTTGCTTGGAGTTTGAAAGACACATTAAAGAAAAAGAATGTGAATATGGTTTAGTAATTATAAAACCAAAGAAGATTCTGAATGACATATGAAGTCTTCATATAAAATAGAACTTCCAGACCAAGTTCTACATCGGTAAAACTACAAAAACAAAATAATACCTTAAACACCTGAGGCCTTAAAAAAAAAAAAAAAAAAAAAAAAAAAAAAAGGAAAAATGACATATGCAGGGTAATTTAACCAAGCACTTTCTAAGCTCCACTGTTCTTTGAAATAAACAACTGGCTATTTAAAAAGTTGATCTTCAGAGTAAAATTAGGAGGTTATGTGGCTTGAGTTCATGAAGGGAGTCATGTTAAAATTCCCCACCTTCCCCAGTGTATCAAACTCTTCAATGGACTTGAAAATTAACACCAAGACAAGAATCCTCTTTTTCCTAGTTACCATCCCCAAACTACATCTTGTTCGCATACCATCACTTGAAAGCTACTAGTAATTTAGAGATGGCCTTCAGTAATAACTATTACAGTAAGTGAGTCTCTAACGTAAAGAAGCTCAAAAACGTATACTCACACAAAAATAAGTTAAAACCCTGCCCAGGTAGAATAAACCAAACTAGAAGCCAGCACTTCAGGAGGAGAAAACCACCCCACACCCAATAATTTAGCTTACACTGTAAGGAAAAAAAAAAAAGTTTTTTCACTTAGAGGAAGTAGGATCTAGAATAAATATTGCTCTTAACACACTAAATCACTGGCAATCCTTTAAAAATAAAAAAGCCTATTTTCAAAGTGTTTTGACAGAGCATTAAACAATAAAAATGTAGTTTGCAAACAAAAGTTCAATTGTAATTACATGTAAGAGAACAAAAGTTACAAGACTTACAGACTTACCTAAATCAGAACGGGTATTTGTAAATAATTCAGCTGGGCAAAAGCCACACAGGTAGTATTTACAAACCTGACAGAGGAGAAGAAAGAAACAGGCATCATTTTTTTTCTCATGAATTAGCAATTTTAGGTAACTGCTTTTGTTTTCTAAAATACAGTGTAAAAATCCGCTTTGCATACTGCAAAATTTCTGAAAATTTTACACAGGTACACCCTCTATCTTTGTGTTACTTGGTAGCAGTAAGTGCTACAAGGTGCATCTTAACAAAATACCAAAATTCTTACTTTCCATTGCAATAATGGTATTTCTTAATTTTACTGCTAAATATTTAAAATTACAGGAAAGTGTCATCTATTTGTAAATACAATATAGTACTTGATATTTCCAAAGGAATTAAATCAGATTGGACTATTAAATAAGTTACTGTGAAATTCCTTAACTGTGAAAGCCTACAAGAGGTGAGAATGTCTGCCATGGAAGCATGAAAGCAAGTTCCTCTTCGCTTGTCCATAACAATTTTGTGTCAGCCTCCATTTCTTCAATGCTACTGCTTGGAGAACAGGAGCCTTCAGCATTCAAACATGAGGTACTGCCTCAAGGATTCTGATATCAATTAAAAGACTTAAGAACACACACGATAACTATCCAAAAGCTTCCCCATTCCAATGCTTTTAAAAATCCCTACTTTAATAATGATATGCCAAAAGACACTGTATACCTCTTAAGGCAGACACAGGAGACATTCATTTTAACCTGGTTTCTTGCGAACTAAAAAAGGGTTTGTTTTGTTTCTACATAGCCTATTTTTACATTAGCAAGCCAGGTTCTGTTTGATAACAGAAAAATACCACCAGGAAGTTAGGAAAAAACCAACCTGCTAGCCTACCCAGTAAATACTTAACATATGACGGGATAAAACCAGCTTTTGTTGAAAAGATTATTCACCCTCACCCACGGCCATGGGCTTAGCTAGTCAAGTTAGTCAGTTCTTGGAAGTTCATACACAGAAATATCTCCCATCTATCCATAAGAACAGCCAAAAAGATAAAATCAGAAATACTTTCACCCCTAACTTCATAAGCAATCTTAACTAATTAATTCTTCAACAGACCCTTCGCCTAAACGTGATTGCCATTAATTAACTTAAGCGTCAATCCAAAACTAGCCTGGACATTCTTCTAACATCTCTTTTATGTTACACCAGTTTCTAATATTTGGCAAATCCAATAACTGCTACTGCGTATTACAACCTAGTTCTAATACTCTCACATATACTATGGACAAAGACTTGCGACATTATTTCCTAAGATACATTTTGAAGTATTTTAACAAACAGGGGTGAAGAGACACCCCCAAACCTGACCCCATACCAACACCTCACTGAAATGCCTGTGACACCAGTTGATCAAATTAGATCAGTCTGATTTATTTTTCCATGCTAACTGCCAGACTGCAGATCAGATTACGGAAATTAAAACTGGACTGACTGCTTTACTGATTACACAGAAAAACAATCAAGTTTTCTACTAGCAGGCCATGGACACAAAACAAAACAAAAATCTCTTTTATTATATAATTTTAATACTTCTCCCGTGATCCAGGTTATGACACTGTGGCACCTATCTGAAGCAATTATCAAGAATAGTTAAGAAAACACCACACAAAGTCACAAATTTTTTTCTTCTCAGGAAGCAAGGAGAAAGTTACTGGACAAAATGTGGTTTCAGAATCTGCGCTCTTCTCTGAAAGCTGCAATATCCTTTGTTTTAGTATCAAGTTGTTTCAAGGGAGCAGTTTCTGGGATGAACTGTACTAGTCAATAGAAATATAATTTCTTTCCACATTTTCTTTCGTCTCCATTTTCTCATCCTTACATCCAAGTATTAGGGTCAGTGAAAGGGCATTTCCCCCAAAAAATTTCAGGGATGGATTAGCCAATTTCCTAAGATACACAAGAAAGCACAATAATAATGGTCTGACCGTATTATGCTGTAAAAAGAGTAGTAGAACATCGTCTATAAGCTCAAAAATTATGAAACTGGCCTGTAACATTTTGAAATAAGTAGCCACAAAAAGAGCAAAGGAAAAGTTATTAGAGGCAGAAGTATGATGAAGGGGGGAAAAAAAAAACCCTAACAAAAAAACCCAAAAAACCAAACCACTACACCAGAAATAATTAAAATTATTTCATGAAGCAGCACTGATAAGAAAAACCTCTTCTTATGAGCTGATGGTTAGAGCCAAAAACTGTAGTGACCAGTACTAAAATACGCAGCTTAAACATGTGTCACACATTGTATTAATTATTTATATATTAAAAAAACCCCAACAACTAAAACCGCACACACTGTAAAGCTGCAGTAATTTTCTCCTAACTAGCTTTGGATGCAATGATACCTAGTGAATTCCTTGGCATGCTCTAAGAGGCAGCCTGCAGAGAAACACATAGATTATAGTGGTTCAGACTAGTGTGCCTGCAGCAATTTTCTCTCTCTCTCATACCTATTTCATTATGCTCTTCAACTGATTTTGCTTCAACAGAAAAACACTACTTGAGAGAATCTTGCAGCTGTCTTGAAAGGTATCATTCTGGCTTAGCTTCACAGTGTGGTCCATCTGCCTTGACAAGCCGTAGATGCCAGTCAGCTGCACTTACAGTTGGTCTTAAGTAATCAATGATGAGTAAGAACAGAAAGGGCCAAGAAAAGGCTGAAGCATCACAGAGCCATTAAAGGACTGAAACAGAGGTGATACACTTCAAATGATATTACTCATCCAGAGCTTATCAGACTGCTGCACTTAGCCCAAGTCAGAGGTAATATGGAAATTCATTCCATATCTGCAGAAACAGAGCAACAGGCAGTTTAGTATGGATATTTACCTATGCAGGTAACAACCAGTTATTCCTTTTTGCCAAATTACTCTGATGACTCCGCTACCAAGAAGGTGTAACAGAGAGGAATGTTACTGTCAAACTACTGCCAGCAGGATTAGCCGTAACTTGTGTCTCAAAGCCCATAGGGTCTCACATTTCGATAAGACACTAGAACAAATACAGACAGACACTTGGAACTTTCCACTGCTTCATCTCAAACTCACTAATCCTTGAAATCTCTCAGAGGTGGGAAAGTAGCATCCTTCACCTCAAAGTTGACTAAGCTGACAGCAAGAATGGCTAGCTCTTCCAGAGTCTGTGAACCAATTCAAAGCTTTCCTATATAAAGAAACTATTGACAGCTCTGTATCATTAACACTTCCACATTGACATGCTCCTCTTCTGCAAGAAATTACTTACTGATGGAGATCAGTATAACTGTAATAAACAATTATGTAAGCAAATTCCTTTAGGCAGACAATTCCTAGTAAAAAGGCTGAGAATAAAATCCAGCAGGTTGTAGCTTACACACCTAAAACTAGAAAATTCCTTCATATACAAGAGTTCTTTGAAACCATTAAAGTTCACATGCATCAGACATTTTATGAGCAATGCCCACCCACCCAAAACCAAACAAACATAAGCCCTTCTCCCAACCCCCACTCTTAGAGATAACTTTCCATTACTAATATTCTTCCAAAACAAGTAACACTTAAGTCCTCCACCCCTCATTCCCTGGAGAATTATGTTCTGAGATTCTACCTAGATGAAAACCAATTTAGGTCTTTGGCATCAAAAAAGTAAAAGTGTAACACATCATAAATAGCTAATACCATCAAATCATAATTTAAATACAGAACCTACATTTTGAGAAACTGCATTCCTATCAGAGATAACTGCTCACAGTCCATAACAGCTCTCCACCCCTGCCCACTTTCTGAAAACACTGAATTTACCTTGAAGGAACAATCACAATCTTAAAGCCTTATATGAAGCATGGGTAGTCAAAGCTGGGCTTTCTTGTGCTACAGAACAGCCTCAGAACTCTTACGCAATCGCTGTTTCCACAGGAACTTGTTTTGTATAGGTGGCATATTAAAGCAAGAATGCGTGAATCAATAAAGTTACTGTTCCAGAAATATACTTTGTCTACAGATATGACAGTAAGCAGAAAAGACAGAAGCATAAAATATATGATACTAATAATTTGCTCCTGCATACAAAACAGAAAGCCTTTATGCCAAAACTAGAACCGATCACCTAAGAACATGCTGCAATACTGAAATATACAGCAACTGGGATTTTAATTTTTTTAATATTAAAGGCTTTAATCATGTCAAAGTTTTAAAGGACGAACTTAAGCTCTACAAAAGGCTTTACAACACATGATCAACATGTTTCATTAGAACTGCAAATAAATGCTCAGCTGTCACACACTCTGCTTCCACACCTTCAAAACAACTTACTCCTATCTTGTATTTCATTGCATCTTCCATATAGTTTTTGCTATCCACCTAGACGCAATTTACAAATGATAAAGAAAAGAGAGATGAGCTTGTTTTGATAACCTTCCATATCTAAAACTGATGAAATGTGACACAAAATCCTAAACTTTGGTATGAGTACAACATTGAAAAGGCTACATGTTGATGTATGTCTAATTTTAAAAGAAGTGACATTAGCCTCTGTATTTCACCTGAAAAGCAAAACAGCAGTCAAGCAGAAGAATTAATGTTACTATTTGAACCTTATCCGTATTTCCTGTCTTTTAAAACACGTCAGCATTGCAAATTTAATCTTTAGGTGATGCAGGAAGTCAAACTGAAACACATGTTTTAACAGCAGTAAATTTTTTTTATGAACTTGTCAGTTGACTATAGGAATCTGTGAAAACATTCCTTTCAGAGAGGTTGCATTTAATTATGGTCCTATAAACTTCCTAAATAAAAGCAGGAGCAGAGCAAACAGCAGCAGTTCCTGCGAGACTGAAGGTTCAACCCTAAGTCTGTAAATTTCCCACTGGCCTCAAACACAGGACAGCTCTCCACTTTCTAAATTGTCAAAGGAGGACTAGGAAGAAGAGACAAGGCCCGTTTCTGGAACAACAAAAAACTGAACAACAGCTTAGAGGCAGATTCCTATGGTTATAGTCAATCTCTTCAGCCTGAAATTGAACAATTTGCTCATTTGAAGATGAAAAGTCATCTGAACTCGATTAAAGAGAATGAGGCAAAAAAAAACCCCACCAAGAAAATAAAAATCTTTCTCACATTAAGAAATAAACCAAAACAATCCCCTTACCTATTCTACATGGACCAACACAGCTCAAGCCATTTACTTCATATTTCAAAAGCTGAACAACTCCTTCTTATTTTGAGCTCAGAATCAAAAGAAAATATGTAACTGAACACCTAACTGAACATTGGTATTTGGTTAATAAGAGAAGTCTAGAAAGACATTAAGAAAGTAATGAAAAACTTCCTGAACTCAGAATTTACTCCTGAAGTGCACAGCTTACCTATATAGCCGTATTTTTCAAGCAGGGCTTGGGGAGGGGAGGTAGGGGATGGAAGTTCCTTGCACTTGCAAAATCTAAGGTAAGACAAATATTTGTCCTTATCAGATGCATTCCGAGGTAAACTAAAACTTGTATTAGCCATCTTTAAAATGACATAACTCTCATCTGAAAACATGAGATTCCCACCTCTGTGATTCAGATGCAATTTAGAACAGCCAAAAGCAAGCATTTCTGCCTCCTCCCAATTTAACAACATCCCAAGAAAATGCTAAGGGGGGGAGGAGCTAAATGCTTTTTGCCGCTTAAACCACAAAAATTCCTATCACACAGGTAATAAGTAAACTATTGTAACTGTGACGCTTTCTTTTAACATATACCGTAACTACAAAAATATATCGGGGGGG